>NW_005358943.1:1855473-1861085 GCF_000412655.1 Myotis brandtii | reverse complement strand
TATGTAACTTTAAGAGTGCTTCCATGTCTGCTGTTATTTTATTGAAATACTGTATACATTAATTTTAATTTAGAGGAAGAAATCAAGTTTGATAACTTATGTTGTAGGATTTCTAATGTATAATAATAAAAGCATAATATGCTAATTAGACCAGACGTCCTTCTGGATGACCTTCTGGATGAAGCTGGAGATACGAGGGAAGCCTTGGTCCCAGGTGCTGGAAGGAAGCCGGTGCGGACAGCTGGGGGAAGGAAGGCCTACTCTTGCACAAATTTCATGCATTGGGCCTCTAGTTGTATATAATCCTCATCATAATTAATTTTACCTTTATGACCAGTATTGTTCTATGTTACAATGTAATATATAGCATATGATTTTTTTCTATATGAAATGTGTGTGTGAATTGCAGTTGAATGAAGTAAAGATGTTTATATCATTCCCAAGCATTTTAAAAACTTAGTTGACATCATTAACAGAATTGACCTATGATAACTATGCCTTTACAATTCTAAATCTCTTTCAGAACAAGCTTTGAAAGATAATCTTTTATTTCTGTTACATATGGTAATGTTTTATTCAATATGTAATGTTAGTAATTAACCAAATTACATGGGCTTAATTTTTTTTGTCAAAAAAAAGTGATGAATACTTCCACTTTTCTAAGGATTTGAAAGCATGTGTGAGCCTAAATAATTGAATGGCTTTGCTAATTTTCCTCAGCATGTATACTTATAATTACAATTATCTTTTCAAGGTAATGATTCAGTAATTATTTTACTCTTTTAAATTATTCTTGAGGTGTTTTCTGTTTCATAAGGTTTTAGTTTCCTGCTATGGTTATAATACTTGAAACATGATAGCTAATAATAATTTCAACTTGGATATTTACCCCTTTTATCTTCTCTAAAAATTTGTTAGTCTTTGTGCAGAGGCTTGTCATTTTCTTTGATGCTCCTTTAGTTTTTTTCTCCAAGGTTAGTACATAAGCTAAAATTTTAGTTAGCTATTAATTACCTAAAGTCGGTCAGTAGAACAAAGTTGGCTGTGATCTTCAAAAACAGTCATTCTTCCATGCTGTCACCAAAAGTAAGATTCCCTTCTTTTCCATGGCTGAGTAGTATCCCATTGTATAAATATATCACAGCTTTTTTTATGCACTCATCTACTGATGGGTACTTGAGTTGCTTCCAAATACTGGCTATTGTAAATAATGTTGCAGTAAACATAGGTGTGCATATATTCTTTCCAATTATTAAGTTAAGTGAAATACTCCAGTCAGAAAAGACAAGTACTATTTAATTTCACTTGTATGTGGAATTCAATGAACAAAATAAACTAGCAAACAAAATAGAAACAGATTCAGAGATACAGAGACTGACAGCTGTCAGAGGGGAGGGAGTTTGGGGGGTTGGGTTAAAAAAAAGGTGAAAAGAATAAGCAAAAAACAAAACAAAACAACAACAACTCATAGACACAAACAGTATGGTGATTACCAGAGGGAAACAGGGTGGGTGAGGTAAATAAGGGTAAAGGGGGGATAAATGGTGATGGAATAAGATTTGATTTGGGGTGGTGAGCACACAATACGATACATAGATTTTATTAACCAATACCATCCCCGTAAATTCAATTTAAAAGAAGAAAATAAAAAACAGTCTTCTGTAATACAGCTGCTGTAACAGGAAGCTTAAATGAGCAACACAGTTTACTTCAGTGAATGCGCACTCCACAAAAACAATGAGTCTAAGAGGCTGAGCCACGCAGCTGTGAGAAGGATATGTTACTCGTAGTCTCTCAACTCCTTGTATTACCCTGTAGAAAAAAAATCCCAAAACTGCATTTTTCAGAATTAAAGCTGAACCCTACAATTACATAAAGTTGAATGAATAAAAAGTATCATTCCTCTGAAATCCCGTTAAAAAAAAAACCTCAAAATATGCAATAGTTCAAACAGAAGAAAAGTATATTTCTTGCTCACATTAAACACTAAATAAAAGTTCCTGATCAGTGCAACAACTGTCCCGCAACATCTTCAAAACCTGGCTTCCCAACGGCCCGCACAAGAGCAGTGGAAGGGAAAGAATAGGCCAAGTCATGTGTGGGGGGGTTGGGTGCAAACCTGGAAGAGGTGCACCTCACGTGTGTTCACATCAGCCTGAATCATTGATTGAACCATCCGCTCTTTAGCTCTTCTTGGGGCTTGAATGTGCAAGCTTTAGGGCTGAAAACAACACAGGCTCTCCTAGGTCTCCCGCTTGTTGACTGCAGATCTCAGGACTTCTCAGGTTCCATAATCATGACCCAATTCCTTTTCATATGATATGATATGTGATATGATATGATATATAAATATCAGACCCTATTGGTTCTGTTTCTCTGGAAAATTCTGACTAATCCAATTCCCAGGAAGAAATGCTATTCTCTCTAAAAGAATATTTTAAGATGTAGTTTGCTCAGTGTTACACAGAGTAAAGATGGAAGCCAAATTGCCACAAAGCTTACAGTCATTCCACTACAGCACACCACCACCCACCACAGATCTCTCCTGTCCCTGATCATCTGTTCTTAGGCAAAACAGATTTTTCATTCTTAATATTTTTAGTAAGCCTCTGATCACCTGTGCTTTAGCCTTATGATGTCATTCTAACAAGTTTATGATACATGTTTATATTCAGCTTTGTTTTCTTACCCCATCTCCTTGACTGTTTTTCCAAAAGTTGAGCCCTGTGTTTATTCATAAGCATAAAGCTATGGTTATGCTTATAGGTATCATTCTATTTTCTTTCTCATTTGTGTGTGTTTTTTCAGTTTTGCCTTGTACCAAGTATTTTCTTCTATGGTTTTTTTTATTTTTCTTATTTTTTTTATTGGGCCAAGGCCTTTTTTTTTACTGATTTGAGAGAGAGAAAGAGAGAGAGAGAGAGAGAGAGAGAGTTAGAAACATCAATGAGAGAGAAACATCGATCAGCTGCCTCTTGCACACCTCCTACTGGGGATGTGCCCGCAACCAAGGTACCTGCCCTTGGCCGGAATCGAACCTGGGACCTTTCAGTCCGCAGGCCGACGCTCTATCCACTGAGCCAAACCTGTCAGGGCTCTTCTATGGTTTTTAGTTTGGCTCTTTCCTATTTCTGCCAGTTCTATATTACAAAGAAAACTAAATTGGGTTGCTCTTGCTGAACAACAAATTACCATAAACTTAAATATATATGTAAACAGCTTTCTATCTTCTGTTTCTATCTAAGCTGTTTAAATATTATCTCACACTTTCTATACATCAGAAGCACATTTCAATTGGATTTTTCTGATTCAGGGTCTCACCAGGCTGCAACCCAGGTATCAGCTGGTCCTGTGATTATTTCTGAATTTCTCCTGGATCACAGTGTTTGTGTTTAAGTAACCCTTATTTTACTTCATAATGGCCCCAAACTGCAGTAGTAGTGATGATGACAATTTGGATATGCCAAAGAGAAGCCTTTAAACTTTATCACAGGTATGTAGGTATAGAAAAAAACAACATATAGATTTCATTACTATCTGTGGTTTCAGGCATTCACTGGGGTCTTGGAGCGTATTCTACAAAGATAAAACTACTGTAATATAAAACATAGTTTGGATGTAGAGCAAAGTGGAGGGCACGGATGCTGAAGAAGTAGAAGCAGGAATACCTGTTAAAAAGCTCTCTTATACTCCCGAGAGATCTGGATGAGGGTGGCAAGGAGGACAAGGAAAAATTGTTTTGAGAACTAATATCTAGTAAAAATCAGAAAGATTCAGTGATTGTCTGGGGAGTTGGTATGACAGGGAGAGAGAGACTAAACCTTAGGTGAGGACTGTACCAAGTTCTTACTTACATGATTAGGTTGATAGTGGTGTGGTTAACTGTGTTTTGTTGTTTAATTTCACTACAAGAAGCATTTTGAGGGAACAGATGTTTCCATTTGGAGATATGTTAAGTTTTAGAGACCGTTGAGGCTGTTAATGGAATCTGTCCAGTAGTGAGTTGGCCCTATGAGTCTAACACTAGTGATAAAAAAGGCAGAACTGATAGAGCATGTAGTTCATTTTAGCAATAAACTTTCAGTGCAGAGTTAAGTTTGACAGGCAATGGAAATTGATATGTGAAAGGTTTTCTGAAAAATAATCCACTTTGATCTCAGGAGAAGAGAGAAAGCTGTTTACATAAACTTTACCACAGTCGGTTTTTTAGATAGTGTCATAAGCCAACGTGCCATAGATATTTTGAAAATTCCAGGAAACATTGTAAGTAAAATATTTCTGTTTATTTTAACAAGCCAATGCATAGGCATTACACATCATATTTTTTCCCAGTTTGTAGACACGCATACTGTGGCTCAAAGGGAATTTTAAGTATGTAGCCCAGAGAAATACTCTCCGTAAGTAGAAGCTGTCATTTAAGTTACAGTTTTTTTATATATATATAACCCCAATGTCCTTTCTACTTCTTGGCTTTCTCTAAGCTAAATGATTCTTTTTCTTTTTCTTAGCATTTGCTGAAGCTGATTATTTTTATCAGTTTGTAGTACTATGTTGCAGAAATCATTTTCTAAAATTAAATTATAGTCCTATAATATACAGCATGGCACTTAACATATATATGGTAGGTATTCCAATTGTCATTTATTGATTGCTGACTGACAATTTTGAGTGCATGCGATCAAACCAAGTTTCGTTACTGAATTTTTATTTTAACAGATGCTGAGACATAGGTAGTCATTATTATAACTTCTATTACAGAGAAATCCTCTGCCTCTGATAGACGTGTTATTTATTTGGCTAAGCAAAGACATGTGCTTTGCCACTATAATAATTAAATTCTTCCCAAAGGAACTCCAGCTGAGAATAGAAACTTTCCCATGAGAATCTGAAGCAGAATGTCCTTTTACAAATCTGTTCAACCTCATGGTCCTTATTCTTAGCCTTGTTTTCCTCATTCAATGACAGTGTTTAGCTCTGCTCTTCCATACCAGTTGCAAATGACACTATATTCTGTTGTAGGGAATCTTTGAAAGTACATTCACAAAAAGTATATTTGATCAAAGAACTATGTTGACGATTGCCTTCCCCAAGAAAGAATGGTGTTTCCACCTTACCAATGCCTTGGTTAATTTTCTGCCCTATATGGACATATTTTTAAAATTTTTTCACTACTAGCCTGGTTCCTAAGAGCTTGGATTTGTTCCCAGTATTCCCTGTCCACCAGATTTCAACTTGCAATAGTGACCATTTGCGGAATTAGAGTTGAGCAGAAGTTCCCTGGACTTTAAACCTGGACTGGCCAGCAGCCCCTCAGAGGCTCATCTTAGGGGCTGTGTTCCATGTACCCACCTCAGCCTGATCAAGCATATTCTTCAGTCTGGGATGTTCTATTTCTTAGTGATCATAGATTCTAAGTGAGCTTTAATGCTTTAGTCAAGTGCTGTTGAATCTAAATAGAATTAATATCCTATATAAGAGAGCTAATATGCAAATGGTCATTACGCCCTTGCGTCCTTGCACCCCCCACCCAGGCGCTGGGGCTGGGGGACCTGAGGCTGCGCCCCCTGCCTAGCACTGGGCCAGGGGACCTGAGGCTGTGCCCGCCCTGCGGG
>NW_005358943.1:1791022-1855354 GCF_000412655.1 Myotis brandtii | reverse complement strand
CATTTTACTTATTTTCTTTCATCTCTGACACTTCTATTATAAAGAAAGTGCAAATAGCAATATTAAAATATTTCCTGTAATTAATTCACTTTTAATGTGCACAAATTTCGTGCACCAGGCCACTAGTGTAAAAGGTGTTAAAGAATTTCAGGACAACCATAGATGGTCATAACTTTGGGAATGATCAGTGGTAATGAAAATAAATAAACAACTCTGAACTCTATTTGTGAAAATGCATTTGTACAAACAGAATGGATTTAGGATAATGAAAAGTTTTCAGGTCTATAGCCGTGAAATACTAACTGCCTTATTAACAGAGTGAAGAAATGAAGAAGGAAAGACCATTTGGGTTTCAAAATACATTATGTTTGAGAGCAAATTAATTATTAAAACAGCTATTCAACTTATTTAAAAATATATTACCTAGAATCTCAATGACATTACCCAGTTTTAGAAAAGGAAAAACAAAAGTGTCTGGATATGAATATGAACTAGTCTCTATGGAGAGATGGACCATGTTACATTTTTTAAAGATATATTTATTTTAAACCTTTCTGATATAACCATTTCACTTACATTGCCCATGGAATCCTTAGTCGTGAACTCTTAATGTTCTCTCCCTGCAGGTTAGGTTCTGCTAAACAGTGTTCTCCTGCGGGCAGGCCTTGGGAAGAGCAGAGTGCTCGGCATGTTTCAAAAGGGTTCCTATTCCCCTCCCCTTGCCGGAAGCACAGGGGATTTTTCTCTAATATTCACTCTAAGTGTCTGGTAGAGTTTGTGGAAGTAAAACTCACAAAGGGTAGGGGCCTCTCTTGTCTGAGTCTCCATGGAGATTTTAACTCTGAATTGTCCACCCAGAGCCTCTAGCAATTTGTCAATTACAGTTCAGGTTTTCCTATCTCAGCACCACCTTCCTCAAAGGTTTCTGCTCAGGTTGCCCTATCCCTGCACTGCTTTCCACAGAGGTTTCTGCTCTGGTAAGTTTGGTTCTTTGTTTTTGCCTCTCCATCTCTCCAATTTTGGTCAGTGATTTGCCCTGTAACCTCACTTTTCTGAAAGATCTAAGAGGTGTTGTTGCTTTTTCAGTTTCTTCAGCTTGTTTGGAAAGCTCCTTATATACCAAACCCTATGTTTTCTTTTTGGGAGGGGAAAAAATGTGGGTAACAGATCTATACATCAAGCTGGTTGAAATGAACAGGGACATTGTTATTATAATTGTTTGACAGATGGGAAACAGACTCAGAGGGCTTAAATAAGTATTTCATAATTATGCAACAATTGGCAAACTTTAAACAAGCCTAAGCATTAACTTTATAGTTGAGACTTTCTTAGAAAAATGAAAACATATTTATGGAATTAACGGCTTTTTAAAAACTGGAATACACATATTTCAGATAGTTGTCGTCTTATAAGTCAGTAATCAAGAACTTAAATGCATTCAGGTATTAGGCAGGTAATATAAACATGTGAAATGGTATGAAATGGACAGAGACACAACAAAAGGGGGTTCTGTACATGATGAACTGAAGAGTGATATGCATGCCATTTAAAAGTGTTCATACAAAGAACAAAAGACAAGCTAAATTATCTTTGTATCTGCTATTCATCAGTTTCACAATAATGTGTTATGTGTGGACCTTTGACCCAAAGCAAACTTTTAAAGCCTTCTTGTAAGTGATTAAATTATAGATTTGGGGAATTTTTTAGAATTTTTAACATGATAGAAGACATAATTTAATTGCTTTTTTTTAATTTTGAATAGACCCAAACATAAGAAATCAAGATTAATATCCACAACTTACTCTGGTTCAAATCCAGAATTAAAATATCTCACAGAGAAAACCAAAAAAGACAACGAATACACTACCAAAAATAAAGTTGAAAATAAATTATAAGACAAACTAAAAATAAAAGATATGGGAAAAATAAAAATACACTTATACTGAGAAAAAAAGTCTGATTATGAAGCTGTAGTGCTTTTTAAATATTTTGTTAGGTAAAAATATAATATGAACTTTTGCAAATCCAACAACTTTTAAACATCACAATAATATAGTTCTTTGCCCAAATTCTCAAAACTACATGTTATTATCAGTTTTTATAGTCCAAGAGACTTAAGACTTACCCTCATAATACAAATGTTCAGCATTGCCTTTTTCATTTCAAATCTTCTTTATAAAAGAATTTCCTTCTCTTGAAACGACATTCTTTGTAAGTTTCTTTGGTGCCAATATATTGAAAGTAAACTCTATGTGTATTTTGCCTAAAATTGTTTTTATTTATCTCTTGTTCTTGAGAGATACTTTCTTTGGATATACATTGGGTGATATATATTTAATCTTTGACCTCTGAAATGATTATGCCATTTATTCTTCCTTCCATTGTTGCTATTGCTACTCAGCAGTCAACTGTTTGACAATGCCTGCTTTTCTCTGGCTTTTTCCCCTGGAGGATCTCTCTCTTTGTATTTGCTATTCATCAGTTTCCTAACAATATGTTTATGTGTGGATTTCAACTTATTTTGTTTGGCGATTCTGTGTTTTTCTTCAATTACTAGTATAAAAGGTCCTCAGCTAATATCTATGTAATAACACCCTCTCAACATTTTATTTCATTCTTTTGGAACTCAACTGGTTATATGTTAACATTTTCTTTAGATGTACTATGGCATTTGACCTGTTTCATATAGTTGCTCTCTTCATCTTTTCAGAACATGCACCATTTGTATACAGTTCCTTCAGATCTATATTCCCATTCACTAATTTTCTTTTCAGCTGCTATTTAACCAGTCAATTGAAATAAATGCAATATTAAAATTAGATCCTTATGAGATATTAATAAATATATTACTTACAGGATTTAGGGAAAATGACAAGAAATAGTGCAGTATTTTAGGGAAAACAGCTGGGAACAGTTACCATATCTAAACCTGAAGGCATAAGAGAAGAGAGCAGTTATAACAAGCTAAAGAGAACACTGCTTGGACAGCACCACCTAACAAGATTTTTGATCTTTTTAGAGAAATATAGTCAACTCAGAGTGACCCAGAAGGAGAGCATGATGGAGAACAATACTTCAGCCTCATTCTCCTGTTCCCTTCCAATGGGTTCCATTGGATGAACCCATCCAGAAACCAAAAAGCAAAGAAGCAAGACAATACAGTTCATCCTACTCAACATCTCAGGGCACAGAGGAAATTAGAGAAAATGGAGGGGCAAAGAGAAATACCTGGCATGAGGAGACATTGCTATAATCATCGTAGGCTATATAATATTTTGGCTTAAAATTCTTTTTATGATTCCTCTTTAAATCTTCGTTTCAAAAGAACAAAAATAGAGAGGAAGAAGAGGCAAGTGTTGCCTTTGTATTATATGTCAGGGGAAATTCTTCAGAAATATTTTTTGTCATTTGACACAGAGATCAGATGTAGTCAGTTCTTAGTCTTTTCGTGATCATGGTATCTCCCCTGCCAGGTAAGTATTAGTCCATAGTCTTTTCAATCACTATAAACCCAAGAGGTCCATCAAAGGGTTGGGAATAAAGTAGATACTATATTATTTGTTAAGGCATTCAATTTTGAATTAATGTGGCAATCTTTTCTAAAAAAATAAAAATGTAATACTCACTTGTTTCAACTTTATTTTTATTCATCCCTTGAGTTACCATTATCATCATGATTATATTCATCAAAAACATTGCTATCAAAACCATTGTGTGACTGAATTTAAAGCTAAGGGAAAGCATTTTAATAATTTTCATGTAAGATAATATAGAATAATATCAGATAAAACTTAGGATAATTAATTTTATTCTCTGACTTATATTCCAGTTTGTGGCAATACATTAGTTTAGAAGTATAATCCTTAAATAGTCTCAGTACAGCTCCATAAAGCCTAAAATATGGACTCATGAAATTAATTGTTCTTTCCTTCTTCCCTTGATCATTTTAGACTCTGATTCAAATAAACAATTTAAATCTATCTGTGAAATGATAATTATGCCAATTAGATTCAGTTGATTGTGCTCTTAAAAAATTAGAGCCCAGAAAATTAGTCTTTATATGTTGCAATTCAAATCTTTGTAATTCACAACTATAGTAAAATTTTCATGTAAAGTGACCTTCAGAATAATTCAGTTTAATTTGAAAGATTCTTGTGGATATTAAAAGAGCATGATGCATTCAGCATTAGATATGTATCCCATATGTGTTTTTATAATTTTAGAGTTTAATTTATATTAAGTTACCTTGAGTATTTTAACTTCATTTTTGCAGGGATAGTTAACTAAATGTCTACAGTTTTTAATAGGAAGCTATCTTTTTAATTCCCCATCCTGCTCCGGGGAGAGCCAAAGTTGCATAAGTGATTTCCATAATCCATTGTTTCAAAGACTCATTACAAACATATCTTATTTTTAGTCACACCTATCCTTTCTTTGCCTTTTTCATATTTGGCCTCCTCTTCTTCCAACATCCCACTTACTTTTTAAAAACTCTTCTGCTTCTGGCCTTGTCTTTGGTATACATAATTTGTGAGCCAATTTTTACCTTCTTTCTCATAATTTGTCTCTATTCAAAGTGTTTTACTATTTAAACTAAATTCCCTGTTTAGCTGACAGGTATTTTAAAGAAGATTCTTTGTAGAATTTTCTCAGTTTATCCTATGATCTTATTAATTTATATCACTTTAATTCCAAACCATTCTTTTTTTCTGTTAATGTTTTAAAATTTCATGTTTCATGAAGTCAATATAATTCATGGCTGTTGTATCATCCGCTCTAATTATTTTTATGATTGTTCCTTAATATTATAAATGTCCTTTGAACTTTACAATTTCACATCATTTTAATTTCTAACTCTTATTTTTTAACTTAAAGCTACTTTTTAAAACTAAATGATCGTCCTAACCGGTTTGGCTAAGTGGATAGAGTGTCAGCCTGCGGACTGAAGGGTCCCAGGTTCGATTCCGGTCAAGGGCATGTACCTTGGTTGCAGGCTCATCCCCAGTAGGGAGTGTGCAGGAGGCAGCTGGTCGATGTTTCTCTCTCATCGATGTTTCTAACTCTCTATCCCTCTCCCTTCCTCTCTATAAAAAAAAAAATAATAATAAAAAAATAAAACTAAATGATCATTGTGTGTATATGAATAGTTAATACATACACATCAAAATGAGTTACAGACTACTGAAATTAATTTAAGAATATTTATAAATGTATAAAAGCTTTTATTCATGAATAAGTGTTGTAATTCACCCCCATAGGCACAGAATATACACCAACCAAAATTTTGGTTTGGATGTTGAGATTGATAGCACACACCAAATACTGAAGGTTCTGAAAGATTTATTACTCCCATAAGGAGGTTTCCTGGGAAAAGCAGTGCAGGCTCCCAAGCAGAGCCAACATGCTTAGGAGAGCAAGGAAAGGAGACCATCTTGGTTTTTATTGTGATGAGATGGGGGGCAGGGTGAGGGTTTCGGTGCACATGGCCAGGCTGGCGGTGTTTAAACTTCCTGCTGGCACCAAATGATGAAGCACTGGGTCTTTCTTATCAGCCTCCCCAGCTAGGAGGCAGAAGGGGTTGGGGGTTGAGGTGTGATGTAAAAGCTATTAGCAGTCAAACATTGCAAATGGAGGCAGAGTCTTCTTACAATAATAAATAAACATTTTTATCTTAAATATTTAGGTGCATTGGTAATACTTAAAGAAAGAACATTTTTCAGAAATTTTGAACATGTTCATCATTTATTTTCCAATAATCATTTCTTTGTTAATTGAACTGTTCCACCATTTTCTTTTCATGTTGTAATCTTTATCACAGTTCAGGACATTTCTCACAGTTGGAAGGTTTATAATTTCAAACACTCTGAAGTATATGCACATAGTCTATATTAGCTTAAACATTTTAAATTATATTTGATTATTTTAAATTACTTTAAATATTTCCCATCATTTTGAAAACTTGATCTTTTAAACCAACCTTCTTATTTACAAATGTGCCATTTGTACTAAAGAAAAATGGTTACAAATCAGACAAAGGGTATTCTAAAACTCATGAGGCTTCATTATAATTAAAAACAAGTTATATGGCTTGACTTTCTAATATTGACTCTTATCTTCTGACCCAAAGAAAATCTTACTGTAGCAGTTTATCCTAAAAGCTCAGCATTTACACCCTAATAAGAGAACAGAGGTTGAAAGTTCTGAACCTACTCATGACTTGACTGTTTCTACTTTTAGAGCAGGACTGACCTTTCTCAGGCTCAGGTTTTGAAGAAAAAGTTCACATGACTTTTTGGGATTTAAAAAAATTAGGAACTTTCACCCTTGAGATTGGTATGATTGATGGCCATACATTTCTTATTTTACAGCTATGATGAATAGCTATGTTAAAAATCCATGTGATTTTGACAATTTGCTGGTAAACACTCTACAGATTTTCTTTTCTAAAATTAGCACAAAATATCTGTATGGGAACATGAGATTGGTTAATCAAATTCTGGCTCACTAGAAATAATTATTTCTATTACGCTAGTATATTCTTTTTATGTATGTTGGTCCTCTTTTCCTAATATTGTTGAAACTTGAAAATGTATGGGAAAGAACAGTGGTTTATATATATATATACTGGCATATATATGTTGAAAGAACATTGTGAATCTGGGATATGCATATATTCTTTTTTTAAAAAAAGCAAACATTGCCCTAACCGGTTTGGCTCAGTGGATAGAGCATTGGCCTGTGGACTCAAGGGTCCCAGGTTCGATTCCGGTCAAGGGCATGTACCTTGGTTGCAGGCACATCCCCAGTGGGGAGTGTGCAGGAGGCAGCTGATCGATGTTTCTCTCTTATCGATGTTTCTAACTCTCTATCCCTTTCCCTTCCTCTCTGTAAAAAATCAATAAAATATATTTAAAATAAAATAAAATAAAATAATAAAAAAGCAAACATATTTCTGCTGTTGAAATTTTAGTATTAATTAAGCCTATCTTTAAATTTGCTTTGCTTTTACATTTATCCTGGTCCATCCAGATATATTTAATCTTTCCTCTACTTAAAGGGGAAAAAAAGTTTTCAACTACAAAAACAAGCTCATGGATACAAAGAACAGATTGATGGTTGCCAGAGGTGTGTGATGGGAATTGAGTGAAATGGATTAAGGGGTTCAAAGGTGCAAACATCTAGTTATAAAATAAGTAAGTCGTGGGAATATAATGTACAGCATGGTGACTTTAGTTAATAATACTGTATTGCATTTTTGAAAATCACTAAGAGAGTAGATCTTAAAAGTACCCATCATAAGAAAAAATATTTTTGTAATTATGTATAAGGACAAATGTTAACTAGACTTACTGCAGTGATCATTTCTCAATACATACAAATATCAACTCATTATGTTGTACAACTGATACTAACATAATGTCATATGTCAATTATACCTCCAAAAAGATTTCAGTGTTTGTCCTTTCATCATAGCGTTTACTCTCATTCTGCCTTGATTACAGCTTTGAGCTATTTAACTCAACTGAAGCTTTTACTTCAACAACTCAGTCTGGGATTGATATGATTCAAAGAAACATATATTAAAATGAAATTATAATCTTTGTGAGATGAAAAGAAAGATGATAAAGTAATCTTGGGGAAAGTATACGAATAGATCTCTGGGACTGAGCACAGTGTTTGAGGATGTTTGTGTCCTATAATGTGCTGACCAGAAAACAACCATGAAGAGGAGATCAATAATTAAATAAGATGATCCATCCTATGAAATTCTGTCTTGTGCCATCTTATGTATGTACAAAGGGTCCATGGCAGGAGGGAATAAGGCTTGTATGGCCTCTAAATATAGGAGCCAATTGACAACAGCAAAAACAAATTCTAGGTTTTTGATGTGGCATAAGTTCCTGGCATGTCAGTGATGATGGCAGGTCGTACCCACGATCCCCTTGCATTCCAGAAGCAGTAATGATTCATCCTCAGAGAGCTCTATTCATATACAGATGTGCTTCCCCTGTCTGAAACATCTGTCAGCACCACCACTCTGTCTTTTATTTTTAATATAGTTTTATTTATTTCAGAGGGGAAGGGAGATGGAGAGAGAGATAGAAACATCAATGATGAGAGAGAATCACGGATTGACTGCCTCCTGCACACCCTGCACTGGGGATTGACACCCGGGCATGTGCCCTGACCTGAAATCCAATGGCAACCTGTCAGTTCATAGGTTGACACTCAACCACTGAGCAACACCAGTGGGGCCATTTAGTCTTTATCAATCTGACATGCCACACATCATCAGGGAATGCATTTCATGGCAAAGGAATGGTGGAATGACCTGCTGGAGGCTCACTTATAGCATCATCTGGGATACACAAACTACACAGTTGGGATGCTATCCTACAAGATGTGGTAAATTCCTCAAAGCAGGGGCCATCTAATCTAGAGCCATAGACCCCAGTAACAAAGGAACAGAAAGAAAAGTGGCCTTTTTCCCTGGCAGCAAATAAGCCACCTCCCTTTCTCTGTAAACTCAGAGGGTGTGGAGGTTTCAGTTCTTAAGAGAGAAGTGCTTCCAGTAGAACACAGGGTAATAGTCTCATTACACTGGAAGCTGAAACAGCCCCCGGCCATGTGGGGCTCCCAGGGCAGATTCAGGCTGGTAAAGGAAGAGATTTTTGCATTGATCTGATTTTAAGTCCTCAGGGGAAACCGAGCCACTGTTACCCAATGAGAATAAGGAAAATATATTTGAAAACCAGAAATTGCCTTGGATGTACTGCTTAGTATTACTTTTATGAGAATGAGAGCACATTGAAAATTTAAAATGCCAACTTGATAGAGACATGACCCGAAGAAGCCAATCCATGTAAATGCCCAGGCTTCAGTCACCTCATCCAGCTCAGGTACTGATAGAAGGTAATCCTCAATAACAAGCACTAAGTGAGTCTGCCTGGTGACTGAAGGACTTTTAAGAACAGAGATTTTTTCCCCGTTTTCATTCAACAAATATTTATCGAATGCTTATGGCAAAGACATGATTCTGAGTACTGTAAATACTAAAGTCAAGGGAATAAATAAATATTACTAATACCAATATTTGGGCAATAAAACACTAAATAAGATAATGACAGAATGTGTTTAATATGAAAAGTTGGGTGGAGTGGATAGTTAAGAAAGGCTTTCTAAAATATACTCATTGCTTCCACATAAAATGCTCCGTCATCCTCAAACTTGCATATTTGGAGGCAATTTCTAATGTTTCAACCAACAGGGATGAGTTGCCTCGATAGGCCAATATGGAGTATGCAGAAGAGAAGCAGGGAGACAAAGTCTGAGTCTGAAGCGATTATGAGACATAAGCCCCTGGAACTGAAAGAACAAACAGTGATAGACTCACAACTTAATAGTGGTAGAAAGAGAAATGACCTCAGTATATGTGTGTGCATTGAATCTCATTCATGTTTTACCTATTGTTATATCAATAAAGTATTGTACTAAATTCATTTAATTAGCCTTTAATTTATTGGCAGTAGGTCTCCAATTATTTGACTCCTTTTGAAACATTTCCTGGCTTAGTTTTTAACTTTGAGTAAATTGTCATATTTTCAAAGCTTATTTGATTTGATTATGATGTGCATCATAATGATGTGTGGACTGAAAAGCTAAGAGTGAGGGATGTACTTTATGCAATGACTCACATATCAAACTAGATAATATAAGATGGTAAATAAAATTTGAATTCTGTTGTTGGAGGATTGTTGTTAGTTAACTAAACTGAAGTTACTGAAATTTTTGCATATCAGAACATTATTACAATCCAGAACTGTGCAAAGCAAGGTATGTGTGTATTTGTTTGTGTGTATGTGTTTAGAGAGATTTATCATATTTCAATATTTGATTAATTATTTACAGTAAACACATAAATTCCTTCACTTGAGATTTCTAAAAAGCATTTCACAAGAAAGTTGAATATGTTTATTCTAGAGAATGTGTAATGTGCTGTTATTTTCTGAATGGCATAGTTTACTTTCAGCTTTCCTAACTGCCAATTTCTGATATATGTTAAGGTTAATATTTTTGTCAGTGTACAGAGACTTTTTTTCATTTTGTTTCTTAGGTTTCTGAAAAAAATACAATCACAACCTCTGGAAATAACTTGTTTCTTATACCTTTACAAAAATAATAACTCATCAATTATATAATTCTTAAAAATTTATAAACTATATGACTTTTCCTATCATACTGCATTGACTAGTATTTCCAGAACTATATTTTTATGTTTCCAAATTAAATGTAAAATTTACCACTTTATAATTAAGTTGTTGGATATTAGTTTCTCATCCTGATAAGGAAAACTGACTGACTTATTTTTTAATAATACTATAAAGTTAGATAATAAACTGTATCAAATGGAGATACTTTTATACTTTGATTGATGTGATATAATTATTTTTATAGATTTTGTAACATTACTTCATGGGAAAACTGCCTTACCACTTAGGAAAAAGACTTGCAAGTTAACCCAAGATATTTCTTCTATTTCATAAATTCTGTCCCATATCTATCACAATCATGGGCATGTCCACACTGTTTCTATCAATAAGTTTTCCATTACATTTTATTCCAGCAACTAAAATACTTTTATAATCATTACTAGAGGCCCGGTGCATGAAATTTGTGCATGGGGGAGGGGAGTGTTGTTCCTCAGCCTGTCCTGCTCCCTCTCCAATCCGAGACCCCCTCGGGGGATGTCAGACTGCCGGTTTAGGCCCGCAAAGATCGGGCCTAAACCGGCAGTTGGACATCCCTCTCGCAATCTGGGACTGCTGGCTCCTAACCACTTCTGCCTGCCACCTGATTGCCCCTAACCACCTCTGCCTGCTGACCTGATCGCCCCTAACTGCCCTCCCCTGCCGGCCTAATCACCCCTAACTGCCCTCCCCTGCCAGCCTGATTTCCCCCTAACTGCCCTCCCCTGATGGCCTGATCGCCCCCTAACTGCCCTACCCTGCCAGCATGATCGCCCCCTAACTGCTCCCCCCTGTCAGCCTGATCACCCCCTAAATGCTCCCCGCTTCCGGCCTGATCACCTCTAACTGCCTCTGCCTTGGCCCCTGCCACCATGGCTTTGTCCGGAAGGATGTCCAGAAGATGTCCAGTCTAATTAGCATATTACCTTTTATTAGTATAGATAGGGAGTATAAAATATTTATTTAGATATTTTTTAAAATCACATGTTATGTCACTTCTTCAACTGTTTCACATGCACAGGAGAATGGAATATTCAGTGAATATCAAAAAGAATAAATGCTTCAATATATGTGTGTTTTCTAAGAGCAATTATATTTTAAGAAGAATAAACACTATTATACATACTTGTTTTCTGTATACTTCTTTTTTTTCTTCACTTACAGGTTATTCTGAGCTTGTTATGTGAAATTTTGGCTTCTTTTAAGAAATTCCATAATGGTAGCTGCATTATTCTAATAAGAATTCTATTTGAACTACAGACAAGGCTAAATTAATATAGATTTGGTTGTAAGGAGAACTTAATAATTTTTGCCATCTGTTCTGTTTAATCATCCATAGTTTCCTAGGCATTAGTCTTAATATCTTCTTGTGTTTACAGATATGTTGAAGAAACTTTGAAAGCAATAAGTATATAATTCAGAAGGTCACATGACATTATTAAAATGTAATGTTTTAAATGGTGCAATTAAAATTCTATTTAAATCTTAACACAGTTGCTTGCATTAATAAAGTGACTTAATAAACACATTATGGTTAGCAGATGGCTTGGTACATAGTAAATGTTCAATACATGTAGCAATTATAAATCATTTAGAATGAAAGATACTATGCTATTGTCCCTGGATATGTGATTGTTTATAATCAGCTGCAGTTTTCAGTTACATTCTTGATCTAACAAAGTTAGGAACTATTTTAAATGTAAAATATCTTAGTAAGACATAAACTCAATAGATGTTAAAAGTCACTTTTGAAAGTTAAAATAAATCATGTTGTCTTTAAGAATACTGAGAAAACCTTGTGGTGTTATTGATTGTTATTTCCCCTTCATTGGCTTTAAACTTATTTATCCAACTCGGGTAAGATTATTCATTCATTCATTCGTCCGACATTTGTTCCGTGATCCCAATATGACAGTGTTCAGTCTGAATGATATGAGACTGTGTCTGAACTTGCCTTTCCTTAATTATGAGTGTCCATCATAATAACCTGATTTTCTTTTATGCTTTGTCTATGCCTCCCTCTTCATTCCTTATTTCTTTCTCACCTCTTTTCCTCTAAACCTTCCTATTAAGACTAGATTTTGATATCAGGTATGCCTTCTTTCCAGATATAATCTATAAACTCTGAATTCGGAGTCCCTGAACTATAAATTTGGATCATATATTTGACAAATTAAATGATTATAATTTTTTTCTGATTAAAAGTCTGAACAGGTGAACAGTTTATTACAATCCAGTGCAAGTCCTTCTCACTTTCTTTTTCTCTTCCTCCACGTACACACGTGCCATGCAAATTGGCCATTTCTCTTGTTCATTCTATTCGTCTTTTATGTTGCTCATTAAAATGTTGGATTTTATACCCTGTATTGTTCACACTCAACAAGCTTTTTATCACTTAGAGAAAAGCAATCTACTTGATGCACAGCTGTTTGCAGTATGATCTAATTGCTTTGGGGATCTGTCTCAGGCACCTAATGCCACACACAGCCCTGCTGGGCTTTTTCACATAAGTAAATTAAATTACTTGCAGATGAACTTGTTTTATAACATGTATCTGGAAAGAGATTTGGCTCATTTAGTGATGTGTTTACCATTAAATTTCGTTGAAAATGTGCCCAGAATCAGTAGATATTTTGAATTGTGTATCTTATATCCCTAACTTATGTTTTTTATGTATTTGTAAACCATCATTTTGTTTGTGAATATTGATGCTTTGAATGTTTACCACACCACATTGTATGCATTTATTTTAGTGGCTTCTTTTTATTTTCAATTCCTGTATACTAATCAACATTTTTAATAAAAAAAGAAGTTTAACTAAGCTATACTTTTTGTTTGGTTTGCATGATTATTTTATTGTTTTGAATATATGACACATCACTTATAGACCATGAATCTTCATTACTGAAAAATAGCTGGTTGGTGTTAATTTCACTTTTCTAAACCATTTTCAAGAAGTCAGATATTGCCATCTTGCTTTAGATCATGTTTATATTAATTCTATATTTTAAAATTTCAAGTTTAATGCCATATATTTATTAAATGTTTATACAGATATTTCCAGCTTTAAAAAACATTTACTTATTTTTAATATATAGCTGACATACAATATTATATTAGTTTCAGGGGAACAACATAGTTATTCTGCATTTATATACCTTACAAAGTGATCAATCAGCACAGTAAGTCTAGTAACCATGTTATTATGATATCGTTGACTACATTCCCTATGCTGTCCTTTACATCTCTGACCTATTTTACAAAGGAAAGTTACTACCTCTTAATCCCCTCCACCCTTGTGGCCTATCACTCCACCCCTGACCACTGGCAACCATCAGTTTGTTCTCTGTATCTATGAGTCCATTTCTGTTTTGTTTTGTTTTTTCATTTGTTTTGTTTTTTAGATTCCACATATA
Source organism: Myotis brandtii (assembly GCF_000412655.1). NCBI lineage: Eukaryota > Metazoa > Chordata > Mammalia > Chiroptera > Vespertilionidae > Myotis > Myotis brandtii. Next base: position 1,841,691 of record NW_005358943.1, on the reverse strand, counting down.
AGTCAAATAATATGGTATTTGTCTTTCTCTGTTTGACTTATTGCACTCATCAAAATATCGTTTAGGTCCATTCATGTTGTCACAAATGGCAAGATTTTATTTCTTATGGCTAATATTCAACATGTGTATCATCTCTTCTTTATTTATTCATTTATTGATGGACATCCAGGTTGCTTCTATAGCTTGGCTATTTTAAGTGAAACTGCAATGAACATAGGAGTGCATATCTTTTCAAATTAGTGTTTTTGTTTTCTTCGGATAAATATCCAGAAGTGGTTTTGCTGGGTTGTATGGCAACTCTAATTTTAATTTTCCCAGGGATCTCCATACTGTTTTCCATAGTGGCTGAACCAGTTTACAATTCCATAGTACATGAGTAACCTCTTTTCTCTATATCCTCACCAACACTTGTTTTTGTTGTGCTTTAGATAATAGTGATTCTAATAGGTGTGAGGTGATATCTGATTGAAGTTTTGATTTGTATTTCCTTGATGATTAGTGATATTGGGCATTGTTTCATGTGTCTGTTGGTCCATCTGTATATGTTCCTTGGAGAAAAGTATTTTGAGATCCTTTTATTTTTTTTATTTTTTATTTTTTATTTTTTTGCCACTCTGTTGGCACATCTTTATTAAACTGGGTCAAGCGCTTTGGTGATTTTCCCATCAGGCCCTCCAGGTGCAGTGTTCTGGGATGAAGGAGTGTGTCCTGGTGACTTCTGTCCTTTGTCCTCGTCTGTGTAGGCTGAGAGGATCATGGAGGCTGTTGAACTATACCAAGAAGAAATGGACCTACTGTGGACAGACTTTATGGGCCAGGACAACTCCAACATCAGAGGAAGGAACTGCAGATGTCCTCTGGACCAAGGGAGTTTCCTTTCCCTGGGGAAAACCTTCGAGTCTCTTATCATAATTGACACTTGTTAAAACTGTCGCTTCCACAGGTAAGAACAGGACGTCATGCTCAGTCATGATCTCAATATAGTGAGAGATGTGTGTCGATCCCTTGGTGCTGTCCTCACCCATAACCATAGCAAATAGCTCCACTTTCAGTTCTACCTGCAAGCCAGATGCCACAGGCCCAGGTTTGTAGGTCACTTTCAGTCCCGTGCTGGGTGGTGGCTGCTTTACCCTGAACCTGCAGAAGTCCACGCTAGTGTTCTTAAGCTTGACAGTGGTTTCATAGGTGTGCCCTTCTCTAAGCACTCCAAACTTCACTGATGGAGGGAGAAGATGGAATCTGTAAGGGGATGAATTTGGGTTCTTAATGGTAGCTGATGCAATGGAGGATGTTCTCACTCTTCCTCCAGAAGGATCTTGCACTCAGACTCCAATTGTTGACTTCATCCCCAGAGTTTCTCGTCCGTAAATCGAGATCCTTTTAAAATTAAAATATGAGATCATATTTTAATCACATTATTTGTTTATTTTTCGATGTTGACTTGTATGAGTCTCTTACACATTTTGGATATAAACCCCTTACCAGATATATTATTTGCAAATATCTTCTCTCTCTTAGTAGGTAGGGTTTTTTTGTTTTGCTGATGGTTTCTTCATTGTGCAAAAACATTTTAGTTTGATATAGGCTTATGTGTTTATTTTTGCTGTCATTGCCTTTGCCCAAGGAAATGAATGCAAAAAAATATTGCTAAGACCAATGTCAGAGTTCACTGTTTTCTTCCAGAAGTTTTATGCCTTTAATCCATTTGAAATTTATGTGTATATATGCTATAAGAAAGTGGTCTAGTTTCTTTTTTTTACAAAAATCTATATAGTTTTATATATAAGTGAAACAAGTTTCAATTTAATCTTTTGAGGTATGGGAGGGGATACACTGACAAAGAGTAGCATTCAAATCATGTAATATAATCGCTTTACTAAAAGTTTAATTTGATTACCATATATTTCATTTTAGAGATTAAAAAATAATCATGTTTACTATATCCATTACTGTGTATTATCTTAGTCTAATGCAAGAACATGTTTGCGAACTGATAGGAGAGAGACATTTTGCAAGTTAAATAAATGAAACCATTGAAAAGTACTTATTCCTACTTATTTAAGAATTAAGAACCTGGTATTGCTAAGAAAAAAATCCTATATAATAAAGAGGTAATATGCAAATTGACCACCATGCCCTTACACAAGATGGCCACCCCCATGTGGTCACTAGATGGCCAAAACAAGATGGCCTGCAGGGGAGGGCAATTGTGGGTGACCAGACCAGCAGGGAAGGGCAGTTGGGGGCAATTGGTCTGGCAGGGGAGCAGTTAGGCATCGATCAGGCAGGCAGGGGAGTGATTAGAGGGTGATCTGGCTGGCAGGCAGAAGTGATTAGGGGCAATCAGGCAGGCAGGCCGGCGAGCGGTTGGGAGCCAGCAGTCCCGGATTGTGAGAGGGATGTCCGACTACCGGTTTAGGCCCGATCTCTGGGATCGGGCCTAAACCGGCAGTCAGACATCCCCCAAGGGGTCCCAGATTGGAGAGAATGCAGGCTGGGCTGAGGGACACACCCCGCCCCAGTGCACGAATTTCATGCACCGGGCCTCTAGTATATATATAATTTTTTAAATCTTGGTATGTAAACACTAATATCTTTCATCCAAGTTTCAATAGGCATGTATTTTATATGATCATCCAAACCTAACAATGCAAGCATAATATTTGCTTGTAGTTTACAAAAAGGTGGTAAGTACTTATAGGAACTATATGTTTTTCAGCATAAATTCACTTAATATAAGTTTTAAAAGTTTTAAGATATGTAAAAATGCATGAACTATGTGTAACAATAGAATAAATTAGGTACTAAAGAGTATTGGAAGCAATCAAACAGTAGAGGGAATTAAAATGAAACTCTAATGGTAAAGATGGATCAAGAATATTGATGAGAGGAAAGCACAATTAGAAATTAGATAAGAAAAGCAAGCTGCCATAGGACTAATCAAGTAGAAGTATCAGATGAAAAAAGTTCAATAGGGTATAATCACCATGAAAGAGCATAGAATATATGTGTCACATTTGTACACTCTAAATTTAAAACTACTGGGACAAAGTTTAGAAACAGTGAATACATATGCAAAATGTAGTCATGATTGAAAGAATTCAATCAACCACAATCTAAAACATTTGTTCTATTTTAAGAATTGCTTATGAGAGATACATGAGAAGCAAAAAGTATGAAGGATATTCATGAGAATCATAACTTAGAGATATCAATAGATATCAAGGTTAAACCATGTCCTGAAAACCTTTTCTGTGTCAAATAAAAGTCAAACTACTAACACTGTTTACAATTTGCCATCATGACATAAATTTCCCAATTACAATTATAAAAACAGAAAACATGGGCTAACCAAAGGTGAAGTATGTTCAACATGATCATAAAGTAAACTGTTACTCTATGTGGATAATCTCACCGTTTCTGAAATCTCCTTTAAGACAATAAAGGATATAATGAGTGTTATCAGTTATACTATCTTATATAGGTAACATTTCTTTTTAAACAATATTAACACTTGGCGAATATTTTGCAAAATATTTAAATCTGATAGTTAAGTATTTTTTTAAATATATTTTATTGATTTTTTACAGAGAGGAAGGGAGAGGGATAGAGAGTTAGAAACATCCATGAGAGAGAAACATTGATCAGCTGCCTCCTGCACACCCCTTCTTGGGGATGTGCCCGCAACCAAGGTACATGCCCTTGACCGGATTCAAACCTGGGACCCTTCAGTCCGCAGGCCGACGCTCTCTCCACTGAGCCAAACCGGTCAGGGCTGATAGCTGAGTATTTAATTGCTCTCTGGAGTAATCCAACATAGATAATATGAAGAGTTTATGGGTGGTTATAATATGCTATTTTTTCAATTTCTATTCAATAAAAATGGTCTCAATAGATTAGTAGACAATGATATAAATGGTTTATTATGACAGCCTGAGCAAGAAAGTTAAAAAAGAAAAAAACATAAGACCTCCAGTGGTGGCTATTAAAGCTGAATAATATTTTGGTTTGTGTGTAATGCAGCTATCTTGTGTAGCAGACTAGATGTAAAAGGACCATTCTAAAATCTTAAGATGTAGTAGGAGAAAAAAATAAGACTGGAAACTCTATGGTACAGCATCTAAAATTGTAGTGAATATAATGTAGAGAAATATGCAAGTGTTTTTGTGTGTGTGTTAGAGCATTGTCCAGAAAAGCTTCCTAGAATTGGTACTTGAAATGAGTGGTTTGATTTATCTGATGGAGAGAGTGAAAACTGCTTAATTCTCCTGAAAATAAGGAACAAAAACAAAGACATTGGGTTATGAAGCAACATGGTAAGCCTGAGAATTTTTGAGAAGGAAGAATAAAAATACAGATGTTGTCAAAATAGAACTGGATAGGCTGGCAAGCCCTGGCTCATTTAAGAGTCAGTGTATGCCATTGAGGAGCATAGAATTTAGAATGATTGAGAGAGGTATTAAGCAATCTTAAACACAGGAGCAATATGCTCATATTATTGTTTAGATTCATGATTCTAGCATGAGCGTGGAAAATGGAGTTAGCACTTCTGTTTCCAATTACTGGCAGATTAGAATTACCCAAACAACTTTCTCTATTGATACAACTACAACACCAAATATAATATAGTAAGACTAATTATTTAACCTGTTGCTAACTGAATGAAAGCAATAATTTCCAAAGAGAAAAAGGGAGAGAGCTCAGCCTGGCTGGTGTGGCTCAGTGGTTGATTGTCGACCTATGAACCAGGAGGTCACAGTTTGACTCCCAGGTTGTGGGCTCAATCTCCAGTGGGGGGCATGCAGGAGGCAGCCAATCAATGGTTCTCCCTTATCATTGATGTCTTCCTCTCTGAAATTAATAAAAATATTTCTTTTTTAAAGGGAGAAATCTCAGAGATAAGCAAATGCTTATACCAGCTTAAGCCCTGAATGTAATTGTCAAACAACGTGGGCCCTGAGTTGCTGCCTAGACGATAGCAAGGCACATAGGATAGGATATAAAGATTAGACTCCCAGTTCTGTGTGTGATGGAGTAACTCCAGTCTAATAACCTAACCCTCAATTTAATAACAATTAGGAAAACAGAGGTGGAGCTGCAAACTGTTTGATGTCACTGGAAAGCAACAACACACTCAGGAAATTGAGGGATAGTGACCGGTAATACAAGAGAAACCTAATGTGGGCTCCACACTTACCCACCTTTGTCTCTGCGGCTACTTTCCGGTCTGTTTCATTCTAGTGGCATAGACTCCAAACTGAAAGTGGTTTTATTAAGAAGACAACAGGTTGAAAATCACAGTTGCCGGGAGACTTAGAAATTGGAGAGCAAAATCTTGAGGCAAAGGACCAAAAGCTTGACATTTGGGGAAAGTACTAAGTATTTGTATTTAACATCTGCCTGGAAATTGAAGAGGAAAGGCTCTGCACGCTGCAAAGTGATTAGATGCAGCTCTAATGAAAGCCAGCCAGCAGCACACCAGCCGTTTGTGTTTCCTGCAGACCTTATTTGGGCCTTGTGGAAGATTCTCAAGTGGCATTTTGAATGGTTTTCTTTTTCTTTTCTTTTTTAATCTTTAGTGTTGAAAGTATAACGTAGGTTCTCCTTTTCCCCCCATTAATCTCTTCCAGCCCGATCCCATCCTGCCCCCCACCTTCACCACCCCACTGTCTGTGTCCATGGGTTATGCATATATGCATACAAGTTCATTGGTGAAGGGATTTGTACCAGGGGAAATATCCTCACCTGAAGAAGACTACCATTCGTAGATGACAAGTGATGAAAGTGGGACATGGATTTGGGAAAGTATGTATAATAGTCATAGCTACCTGTCCAAAAATTATAACTTATTTTTTGAAACAGAGAAGAAAAAGCAGGATTCCAAGAAGTGAGACAGCTATGAAAGTGTGCTGAGTTTCCAGGGTAAAGCTTATGGAGTGAGCATGATCACAGGGATGTTATCACACATTTTTAAATTATCCGGTGCAGATGTTTAAGTTTATGGAAAGCAATATACACTGAGGACTAGAGCTAGTGACCTCACCTACATGTCATGAGGAGTTTCTATCTTCTCTTCCTACTGGAAAAGTGTATTGTAGTTGTAGCTCACAGACATGAGCATGACCTCATTCAGACCTTCCAACCTCCCTTATCTTAATTAAGCTACCAAGAACACAGGACACATACTCTACTTTCTCTTCCACTTTTTTAAGTCAGGGTATAGACTGCCTAGCTATCCTGCAACAAGTAATTGGACATGCTTCTGTTATAATTACCCAGCACTGCAGTTATAAAGTTTACATTTAACAAGTATAACTTTATTAACTAAAGTATTCACTGTTGTTAGCAGATTGTAATTTTGTTCCTTGGAAATGTGGTTTTCCCTTAAGGTTCTGGGATAACAATTTAAAACATTTTTGTTTTAAACAGGGCCAGAATTTTCCTATGCTAAGAAATATCAAGGAAGATTTGGATGACCCATTTATAAATGTGAGTGTTCACTATAAAATGCTTTAATCTGCAAGATCTCATAGGGAGCTGCCCTCTGACTAATCAAAATTCACTTGCACTACCACTAAGCCTACAGCTTTTTTTACTTCCATTTTGAATTTCAATTTTCATAGTAAGATTACACAGAATAGGATGTAGAAACTTTAGGGACTTTTACACTAACAGGGACTACAAGTTAATTGATTTGGTTGTGTTGAAATAAGTAGACTTTGCCTAACATGTTGTATTCCAGTCTAAAATTTCCTAATCCCTACTCCCTTTTAACATAATATTTGGGCCTAATTCTCAGAAAAATACACATTTCAAATTTTTTCTTATTGTCTAGCTGTTTTAAATTACATTTGGTTCAATAAAAAAATAATCAGAAAAAAAGAGAGTTGACCCTATGATGACTGTAGAGATGGTTTCAGTATTGGTTAATATTTATTATTGTGAGAACTTGTGATCATTTAATTAAGTTACCTTATCTTTTTCCTTAAATTCTTAAAAAGACAACCAAATTAATCCAGCCAGATAATCACCTCAGAATTTTTTAAGTCTATTGATTTTTTTTTCTTCTAAAATCTCCTCAATTAGATCTGTCCCCAGAGAATTCTATAAAAGGGCAAAAGATGTCTCTGTGGCCTTGGTTCTTTCAGACACTTGGCAGTTTAATGACTCATTGTACTTATAAATGTTCCTGATTATGCTCTTTTATTTTTGTTCTGTACTTTAATTTATATCATTGCATTTCACACGGAATTTTCTCATTCCTGCTGCCTGATTCACACATCATTAAATGTCCACTTCTGCAGTTGATAGTCTCCTATAAATATCAAGCATGTTTTCTGTTTGCCTTTGATAATCTTCTATTAACAGACCCCTTCTTTCAAAATGTTAGAAGTGATTCTTTGCATGTAAAATATCCGTAATACGGTGAGTGAAATAATTTCTCTTAAAATCAAACTTTAGTAGCACATGCACTGACATTGAGAAATAAGTCATACTGAAGGATAATGCTAAAAATTAATTATGTTCTTTGGATTTAATGTTGCCCAGCTCTTGGAGAAGATGTAACAATGAAGCAGCTATTTGCTTACTGGGGTATTAGCTAAACTTTCCCACAGCACAGGACATCAGATCGGAAGATGGACACTGAGTGTTAAAATGTAATTGTACACTGAAGCACAACTGGGATAGCTCTACCAACGTAAATTGCCAGACCAAAACACAAATCTTTCAAAAGATAACTATGAGAACTGCTTCTAAAATTCTTCAACCCCCTTACCCACTTTGATGATATAAAATAATCAAGTGGAATTTGCACTAAGACATTTTCTTTGAGGAGGACTTTTGCCTTACGGTGAGCCTTCTTGAGAAATGGGAGGCCAGGTGTCCTTTTCACTCCAAGCCCACAGAGGAAGGCCTCGATGGTACGTACCAGTTAGAAATGTGTTGCCTGAGATTTGCAGACTGAGGCTTGACTAATGTCTCAGAAAGCAAAAACCACCTTTTGTAGTGGGGAATGAATACCCTATTCTATTTATATGAGTCTAACTAATCACAGACTAGAAGCTTAAAATAAGAATGTACTAACAAAGCAACCCAAATTAATCCTGATGGATGTTCAACCCAGATTGTTACTCTAACGTGATATTTTTCTCTTAAAACTAGAGTTTACAAGTTAAAAGTCTCTTTTCTAAGTATACTTTACTAGAATTAGCAGTTTCAGTTCCTGTGTGAGTCTGAGGAGCAACCTGACCTTCAAGGCCCCGGCTGAGGCCGACTGCTCAGACACAGGAATCCAGACGGCCAACTCCAGGACCATGAAAATCCATATTGAGACCAGCAGGGACACTGCATGCATGTCCATAACCCTCCTCTGATTTCTTCGTTCTGCTTTCCCACTCCCTTGTTATAAAACCTCTACCTACCCTGAATTGCTAAGATGGGTTCTTGAGGACATCAGTCCCCTCTCTTTTCAAGGTGCCAGCACTTTCCTTCTCAGGAGTTTGGCTTTGTGGTGGCAGACAGCCAAACTTGGGTTCGGTTTCCCTTTGAACTGGGGTATGACTCCTACCTGGAAAATCTAGAGACCGGGGAAAGTTGCTGGTGAACTATTTTGGATCTAAGAATTAAGACCGTTAAGATTCAAGGAGGACTATTGTCATGAAATAGTCTTTCACTCTATTTTCAGACATAAGTTGTACAAATATTTCCCAGGAATGATGTCTCACAAAACAACGTCCAGAAAGAAGCTGGAGGTGTAATTCCTGATCTCCTGAGGGTCACGAACAGTCATCCGTATCAGGGAACTTCAGGGGAGAAGGACTGGGCAAAAATCCCCCATGAAGCCCTGGGGAGGGTCAGCATTAGCCAACTGCCAAGGTGGAAACCTTGGAAAGGATCGTAGGTAGAATTATCCACTCACCTTACCTCTCCTCCTCCCCTCTCTCCTGAACATGATAAAAGCAATTTGAAGTTAGCTGTGGAGAACCTGAATCAACTCTGGGACAAGCAGGGAAAAACAATCAAGTTTGACTTTTTTTTTTTTTTTTGACATTCCAATTTCTAAAGTATGACAGCATTCGTGAACTAAATTGTCTTGAAAGACTTACCTGTAAGCAAGCACAAAAATGGGAACCCATAAAAGTTTTCACACAGTGCCAAGAAATTTTTACCCTAACTGAATACATCTTAAAGGGATAATAGCAGGGGGGAAAAAAGGGTGTGTGTGTGTTATTATGTCATGAGTTCTGCTTATTCAGCATGATCATAATATAATTTTTAAAGGAAAAGTCTTTTGTAGGATTAAAAATATATTGTAGGGAGAGACCAAGATGGCGGCATAGGTAAACACCGGAGACTGCTGCCACAAACAACCACTTCAAAAATACAACTAAAAGACGGAACGGACATCACCCAGAACCACAGGAAGGCTGGCTGAGGAGAGACTCTTCAACTAGAAGGAAAAATAACAGCACACCGAGGCTCAGAGGAGGCGCAGTGTGGAAAATACTCAGGTGCGGAGGTGCGCGCGCAAAGCGGGCTGGTGGCTGAGAGCGCGGTTGTCGTTTTCGGTCAGGGGGGAGTCTCAGACTCTGAGCTCCAGATACGGGCGAATCGCTGGGGACTCGGACCCAAACGGGAGAAGCGGGAGTGTCTGGCATCAGTTGGAAGGCAGCTTTCTCTCCGAGGTTTGCAGCGGTTCCTGGGGTTCTGAGAAGCAGAGCCTCTGGGAACGGGACTGAGGGCACCATAACCGCTCCCTCCGCCCGCCCTGTTGAGCCCGCCCCGCCCAAGCCCTGCGCAGAGCCATTTGCCAGATCGCCTCAGGCAAAGGCTAGATTAGCACCTCCCCAGAGGACAGAAGTTTTCCGCGGCAGACACAGCTGATTCACACAGCCAGTCGGCCTGGTGGTCAAATCCCTCTAGTATTAACTACAACAATCAAGGCTCAACTAGAACAAGACTGCGCACAAAGACCACTAGGGGGTGCACCAAGAAAGCATAAAAAATGCGGAGACAAAAAAACATGACAGAAATGGAGGATATAGAGCTAAAAATCGCAATTTTGAGGGCTTGCAAAAATGTGCTAGAAGCTGTCAATAAACTTGAGGAGAGAGTCACGAAAACTAATGAGACCCTCGATGCTATGATAAAGAACCAACTAGAAATTAAGCATACACGGACTGAAATAAAGAATATTATACAGACACCCAATAGCAGACCAGAGGAGCGCAAGAATCAAGCCAAAGATTTGAAATGCGAAGAAGCAAAAAACACCCAACCGGAAAAGCAAAATGAAAAAAGAATCCGAAAATACTAAGATAGTGTAAGGAGCCTCTGGGACAGCTTCAAGCGTACCAACATCCGAATTATAGGGGTGCCAGAAGAAGAGAGAGAGCAAGATATTGAAAACCTATTTGAAGAAATAATGACAGAAAACTTCCCCTACCTGGTGAAAGAAATAGACTTCCAAGTCCAGGAAGCGCAGAGAACCCCAAACAAAAGGAATCCAAAGAGGACCACACCAAGACACATCATAATTAAAATGCCAAGAGCAAAAGACAAAGAGAGAATCTTAAAAGCAGCAAGAGAAAGAGACTCAATTACCTACAAGGGAATACCCATACGACTGTCAGCTGATTTCTCAACAGAAACTTTGCAGGCCAGAAGGGAATGGCAAGAAATATTCAAAGTGATGAATAGCAAGAACCTACAACCAAGATTACTTTATCCAGCAAAGCTATCATTCAGAATTGAAGGTCAGATAAAGAGCTTCACAGATAAGGAAAAGCTAAAGGAGTTCATCACCACTAAACCAGTATTATATGAAATGCTGAAAGGTATCCTTTAAGAGGAGGAAGAAGAAAAAGGTAAAGATACAAATTGTGAACAACAAACATGCATCTATCAACAAGTGAATCTAAGAATCAAGTGAATAAATAATCTGATTTACAGAATGAACTGGTGATTATAATGAATCAGGGACATAGAAAGGGAATGGACTGACTATTCTTGGGGGGGAAAGGGGAATGGGAGATGCGGGAAGAGACTGGACAAAAATCGTGCACCTATGGATGAGGACAGTGGGTGGGGAGTGAGGGCGGAGGGTGGGGCGGGAACTGGGAGGAGGGGAGTTATGGGGGGGAAAAAAAGAGGAACAAATGTAACCTGAACAATAAAGATTTAATTAAAAAAAAATATATATTGTAGTTTACTAAAAAATAATACTCTGAATAATATTAACTTTTTGTTCTTAATTATTTTGATTCAACCAATTATAAGCATCTGAGAAGGAAGACTATGTTAAACATGTTTGTACTTCTAGGACGAGCAATGATACCTGACAAAATATATCTCCCTTAAATGTTTAGTAACTGATTCACTTGCTGGAGGCAACCTGTTGGTTTTAAATATTCAAATATTCTAGTTGATAAAAGCTCACATTTCTAGTTTGCCTATGTTCTATGAAAGAGGTTGTTATTATCTCCAATATCAAAAAAGTAAAACTGATGCTCAGAAAGTTTTAATTAGTTTCTCCCAAATTCACACTGCTAGGAAAGCAGGAAGTGGAAATTGGCCTGATCCACTACACTGTATCACTCAGAGTGAGCAAGTTAATTCAGTTACAAACAAACAGATTTTCTAAGTGCAATTAATTGAAACAAAATCAAGTTATCAGTATATTATCTAAACTAGGTAACTTTACAAAAATCCTTGATTAGAAAGAAAACAAAACACTAAAATCTCTTAGAACATACCAATTTGGTTGTTTGAAACAAACAAGTTCTGATTTGTATGATTTGTTACAAAAACTGGAAAATGCTGGAACTGATTTGTCTTGAAATTACCAAAGATAGAAAGCACCCATTCATTAACATCTGCATTAATTGATTCATTAGGTATTTGTTGGGTTGACTCTGTGCCCAGCACTTCCATAGGCCATAGGCTCTGGAGATTAATCTGTAAACAAAACAATGTCTCCATTCTTATGTAACTTACCTTTATAATGGAGAAGCAGACAATAATCACAAACAAATCCATTTTAGGCAGTATGAGACTTACTAAATGCTTTCTATATAGTAAGCATTTTCTAAAACAAAATCATTTTAAAATGTGTTTTGAAGCAAGTACTTATACAAAGATTAGGGGGAAGGGAAATGCTCATTTGCTGACTAAATGCATTTCACACTGACTGAGAGACAAGTACAACAAAAATAGTAGTACTTTCCTATCATCAATAGATATAAAAGATACTGTACTCTTAAATACCTTTAGCAGCAATATCTTAAAACACCACAAGATGGTGACATTACTCTATAAAAACAAATCTTTGGTTCAAATAGTATAGACAGTTTCCTAAAGCAAAAACTGAAGGCTTTTTTGTTTGTTTATTTATTTGTTTAACTGTTTAAAAAAAAAAAAAGATGGGAATTCAAGAATATTTAACTGTTGAAATTATATTAAGAGCGATTTTCCAAGTTAATATTTGTAAAATCTATGAAATATTTTTATGTAGCAGTATAAATAAATGAATCACACAAAGCTTTGGCAAACATTGAGGTTTCACCCTTAAAATTCTTGACCTAAAATTATTATATCTTATCTGTTCTTTTTACACACAATATTTTGTTCTGGTGAAGTTTCACCACTTGGACTTCCCTTGGCTGGTCCTCATTACAAATTGCAGAATGGTTATATGTCAAAATAACTTTAAAATGTTTTCATATTAAGAGAGATTTCATTGGTGGTTTTTCATTATAGTAAATAGATGACTTGTTTCATGGCTTACATAACTTTCAACAACTATAAATTTGAAACTAGCAAAATATTCTAAAGTAATCACATATGTCTTCTCTATACATCAGATTTTATTTTTGCCTATTTATCAGATGGTCTGTTATCAACTCTATGTTCTCTTAACTACTTACATTCTCCTCTGAATCATGTGAGAATCCCTTTCCAGGTGCCCTAAGTCAAGATCTGACAATGAGAGGCTGTCTTTTCAGATTTGAAAGTCAGAAGGAAAAGAGAAGGTCTTACTTTATGATGGTGGTTTCAAGCACAGTTATGGGCAAGCAGTAGATACGATGTTGCAGTGATTTCCAGGATGAATTTCTGTGAACCATCCATTGCATTGCTAGGGCACCTGGAATCAACAGGTTTTCTTGAAATTGCTCAATTTGAGAACATCTAAATGAGCTTCTGCAAATTATCCATTTGGGTTGAGATCATTGACTGCAATGTAGCCTCTTGCAGCATTTATTATGAACTTTATTCCTCAGTTCAATTCAATTAATGTACAAACCTCTAATCTCTGTTTAAAAATTAGTATATTTTGGAAAACATGGAGTGGAATATTCTTTCCTAATTTGACCAGAATTATACACTCCTATAAATCCCCCCCCCAAAATAAAATGATAACAGAGCATGTGAAACTATGTCTACATTTGAATTACCAACCTTTAGTGCATAAGTACATATACTCAGAAGTACAATTATAATAATCACAACATAGCCTTCCATTCAGAAAGAAGAAAAGGGGCACATATTACTCACTGGTCATAGCAATTGTGAATTCCTGCTGGCAATTTTGCAAGTAAGCTTGTCCTGAAGATAAAGAATGTTTCTTAGACTGTTAGCTGGGACCAGCTCCCTATTCCTTGTTCCTCTGATTTCACTGTCTAAGTATTTCTTTCTTTTATCTCCTCAGCCACATCTGAAAAGCAATGCTTGTTTCCAGTAGAAATTTAAGAAACCTAAGGTCATTACACACCTTGAAGAGCCTCACTCTCTTAATTCAGGCTGGATGCACTTTGGCAGTATAATCTCAATGCATTGGTATTTAGGCCATTATATTCTAATTAACTAAATGTTGCTAATATGCCAATAGCAACATCCACAATTATTTTCAAGACAAGGCTCTGTCTAAAAATGCCAGGCTTTCTCGGGGAGCCAAACACTTAGTCTTTTTTCTCTGAGCCATCTCCTGCAATGAACACATTTTCAGTCTTGTAGCTGAGCCTTGATTGCTGTTGGTGTCACTGGGAGGAATTGCCCTCCAGGCCAATTGGCTGTGAGGACCAGCTGCGACTACAGTGGGAGAGCTGCTGTGCAGGAGACAGCCCTATGAAGCAGGACTTGCTTCAGTGGGGCTTTGGTGCTCACTGAGTGTGTTGCTTATGGATGTGACTTGTAATAATCTGGTATGGTCTCACACTGACCACTGAATACACTGGCTCTGGGGTCTCCAGGGAGGTGCAAAGTCAGCCACTGCCCGGGGCCACCCAGCAGGAGCTGCAGAGAGATCTGCAGATTCCTCCTCTTTGTATTGGGTTTGGAAGTGCCCAGAGGAGGCCCAGCTGTGAAGCAAGGCAAGCTGGTGCTGCTGCTGGGTCTATGGCCTTTTATTGATAGGTTTGGGCTCCCTGACCCAGCTGCAGCTTGTTTGAGATTTTCAAGAACAGACCATTCATATGCAAAAAGCCGCTGCAGGCAGCTTGGGTGGGGTTGTAAATTGGATGAGGCGGGGCCTTAGGGAATCATCAGGGCTGCCAGTCAGCCCTGTGCCAGGACCCCTGCACAGGAAAAATGATCCCTGCAAGTACCTCTGGGAGAAAGCCACCCCCAAGTTCCTGCCCTGATGCCAGATAAATGTGTCCCCCAGAGCCTCGCCCTGGTGCTGTAGCTCAGAGGAAGCAGGACCTACCTGTAAGTTCAGTTCATGGTGCTGGCCTTTTAAGAGGAACAGCTGGGTCTCCAGCAGCCTCTGTGTCACTGAGCCCCTATCCACACTGGTTTTTATAGCATGTAGTTCTTACTGCCCTTAGGGACTTGTTTTCCCAGCTCTGGTACCCTGGCCTGGGGGGCTGGTGTGGGGCTGGGACCCCTTGCTCCTCTGGGTGATCTCCCACCCAATTAAAAAAGCCGCACATGTGGGTGCTGGACCAGTGCGTTCCTCGCCTCCGCGCCTCCTACCAGTCTCAATATGCTTTCTTCTTTACTTCTCTAGTTGTAGGACTTCCATTTAGCTGGCTTTCTGGTGGTTCGGGATGCTGGTTGTTCTGTATTTTAGTTGTAATTTTGATGTGGTTGTGGGAGGCGGAGGGTACAGGCATTTACCTATGCTGCACTCTTGGTTCCTCTTCACTGTAAAAGGTTTTATAAACACACTTTGAATTGGATTTTGCTTGTAGGTTGTGTTTTTATGTTGTTGTATTGTGTGTGTGTTTTTTTAATCCCCACCCTAAGATATATTCTCATTGATTTTTAGAGAGAGTGGAAGAGAGAGGGAAAGACAGAGAGAAATATCAATGTGAGAGAAACATGGATTGGTTGCCTCCTGCATGCACCCTGACCAGGGCCAGGGCTGGGAAGGAGCCTGCAACCAAACCGAGATATGTGCCCTTGACCAGAATAGAACCTGGGACCCTTCAGTCTGCAGGCTAATGCTCTGTGCACTGAGCTAAACTGGCTGGGACTGTAGGTTGTGTTTTAATTAGTCTTTGTTACTCAGAGCATTTTTAAGTTCATCTTCTACTGTTTGGATACTAGAAGGAGTTGTATCCTTCAGCAGTGCAGAGATATCTTTAATAAATTGTATTTTCTAACTATGTGATGCTAGCATGTGAGACTATGGTTGAAGCATTTCTCTCTTTCAAATATATACTATAATAATAAAAGCATAATATGCTAATTAGACCAGACCTCCTTCCAGACAACCTTCCAGGTGAAGCGGGGGCTGTGAGGGAAGCCTGGGTCCCAGGTGCCAGAGGGAAGCTGGTGCCAGCAGCCAGGGGAAGGAAGGCCTATTCTTGCACGTATTTCATGCATCGGGCCTCTAGTATATTTCTGTATAGAAAAAAATCACAGAAAATAAGAGCTGTCAAAGGTAAAGAGTGATGGACTGTGGACTGTACAGTAATGTTGAAGAGGTCAAAAAGGTAGTAAGAACTGTCTATTGGATTTAATATTGAAAGACAAATTGTTGTGCATTCAGATACATTTTAATGAAAGAGATACAGGAAAATTATATCAGTTGCCCTGTGGAAAGTATATCTTAGAGTATGCAGGCTAATTATTATTGGAACTGATATATCCCTACTTGTTTAATATGTATAAGGATATATGTTCCCGTATATATCTATATGTTTGATTCAATGTGCTTTAATTGTGTAACATAAAATAAACTCAAGTGGTATTATTGAAATAATTTTTATTCAAATTCTTTTTATACTGCCGCCCACATTTCACAATAGTTAACGCCAAGTCAGATATGAAGTAAAAGTGTTAAAAAAGTAATTTCTTTTAATTCAGTATCATACTTATACTGAATTGAAGACAGGAGAGATCCCTCTTATCACAATTTGATTATTTTAATATCAACTTGTTTGTAAAGGAGTGGCAGGAGAAGTAGAGTTTAAAATTTGAAACCTGCACTTTTCAGAAGCTAAATTAGCCCTAAACTCAAAATTATTTAATATATCATAAATATTTTTCTTATGACAAAATTTTGAGAAAATAAGCTATTCTAGGGAAATGCTAGCACTCTATGAAGTTTTTGCTCTGTATGTTCTTCAAACAATCTAGATACGATAAACTTGAGAAATTAGCATTTCCACAGTGAAAGAGTATTGTGTCATCCCCTTGATATGCTATGAAGTAAATTCACAACACGGAGTTTTGATGGATGGGCTAGATATTGAAGGTACAACATAATGAAATTACAAGTCTCGTGCTTTAGTTATCAGTCCTTAACAAGACTGACAACAAATTGATTTATTAATTTCAACAAGTTGGAAAGATAGAGTGAGGGGATATTGAAAAGAAGAAATGTCAGGATTTCAAGTTATCAGATACAGATACTTATGAATAAGCCAAGATATACTCAAGTACATAATTTAGAGAAAAAAGGATAGCTATCTAAACACGGAAAGGAAATTACTGTTTACCATGAAGACGAAGATGCATAATGTCTTTTAATCAGTTGATAAAAGTGCTATAGATATAAATGGCCTGGCTACATTCAATTCAGCATTTATTAAGAAACAATTTACAGCCTGGCATTGTGAAGGGGACTGGGGACACATAGATACAGAGTTAGACTGAGGGTTGCTAAAAACTCCTCCCAGCTAAATAAAGAGGAGAGACAATTAATAAACCTTAGAGACTTAGAAGGGTAGCACAATTGAAATATATACATAGAATCACTATAGAATAAAAATATATATTTTTTTAAATATAGGAATCAGAAAACCTTCCTGGTTGAAATGACATTTGCCCTGGGTTCTGAGCATAGAGGGAAGAGCTGTGTCTTTGCCAGAACAACGTAAGACAGGTTAGTGACTGTAGGCAGAGTGGTGTCCCCGCTGGTGGGTCAAGATTGTTCAGGACTCTGTACTAACATTTGACCATGATCTTGAGTAAGATAACTTATCTGAGCTTTGGTCACCTTCTCTGTAAGGAAAGATTGCAATCCTTACTTGTAAAATAGTGATAGGGTTTAAACATATAAGTTAAAAAAACATAGTAAATAATAAATTATAATAATAACCATAATCCATCTAGTGCTTAATATACTAAAACTTAAAATGAACACTTTTCATACATAATCACATTTAATTTCCAGCACCACACTGTGCTATATATTATTATCCCCATTATAGAGTTATAAATTGAAGCTTAAGAAAATTGGGCAATCTTTACAATATTATGGCACTTAAGGGGAAGCACCATTTGAATGAACAATTCTTTGAAATTTCTTTGTTCTTAAGAAAAAATCCAAAATAATAGTCCAACTTGCAAAGCCCTGAACAATCTTTTTCTGCCTGTTTTCCCAGCCCCATCTCCCCACCCTCTTCTCATTCTCCACACATCAATCAGCCTGACTGCCTGATTCCTTTCTCAAGTATGCCACGCCCTTTATCTTACCTACTGTTTTCCTGAAATGCTGATCTCTTCTTCTTTGCCTAGCTAATCACTCGTTTTTTAATTGTTTTATTGCTTAAAGTATTACAAAGAGTATCGCATATGTCTCCTTTTTTCCCCCTCCCCTTGACCTTCCCCTAGCCTCCCATACCCCCCAGTGTCTTTTGTCCATTGGTTATGCTTATATGCATGCATACAAGATCTCTTACCCACCCCCCCAACCCTCCCAGCCTTCCCGCTGTAGTTTGATAGTCTGTTAAATGTTGCTCTGCCTCTGTATCTATTTTTGCTCATCAGTTTATAATGGTCTTAATTATCCATAAATGAGTGAGTCAATGTGGCATTTTTCTTTCATTGATTGGCTTATTTCACTTAGCATAATGCTCTCCAGTTCCATCCATGCTGTTGCAAATGGTAAGAATTCCTCTTTTTTTACAGCAGCATAGTATTCCATCGTGTAGATGTACCACAGTTTTCTAATCCATTCATCTGCTGATGGGCACTTAGGCTGTTTCCAGATCTTAGCTATGGTGAATTGTGCTGTATGAACATAGGGGTGCATATATCCTTTCTGATTGGTGTTTCTGTTTTCTTAGGATATATTCCTAGAAGTGGGATCACTGGGTCAAACTAATCACTCTTATTCTTTAATTCTTACTTCCAAGACATTTTCCCTCTCCTTGCAAATTACATCAGATCTATCTATTGAAATAACCTGGGATAAAACTCTCTATTACCATTACATCGTACTTAGCTTACCTCCAAATAAAATCAATTTAGTAATTAATTGTTAAATATCAGCACCACCACCAACACAATCATGATTCCTTTAGAGTTCAAACATTTCCATCTTACTGGCCACTATATCTGTAGCACCTAGCACAGGCCTTTGCGCATAATAGGGGTTCAACAACTCTTTGTTAAATAAATGAATAAATGTTTAGAAAGATCCAAGCATGTCTAATTCCAAAAGCCCTACTCTTAAACCTCAAAAGTAAGTAAATACTAATACTTGTAAGTCATTATTACTGTAAAGTTTAATGTTTGCAAACTGGTAGAAATATGGTTTCATTGGCAAACACAAAAGAAAGAGAAAAGTAAAGAGAAATAGAGATCAGACAATGGAAGTGGTGCCATAAATTAAATCTGCTGGTAGCAGACGTGTTAGTTAAAAGTAGTGTGGTTCAGAAGCAGTGGAGGCTTTCAGAAATAAGAACAAGGAAAAAAATGACCCAGCAATGAGTAACCAAATATTTCTCTGCATCCAGATATCTGTGTACAGAAGCAGAGTAAAAAGCCTCTAAGACAGTGGTTCTCAACCTTGGCTGCACATTAGAATCACCTGGAAATCTTTTTAAAATGCTGATTTCTGGGCCTCATCCTCCGGAAATTCTGTTTCTTTGTTACTAATGTTGTGGCCCCAACCCATAACAAAGAAACAGAAATCAGCATTTTAAAAAGATTCCCAGGTGATTCTAATGTACAGCCAAGGTTGGGAACCACTGCTCTAAGAGAATCAGTGTTCTATGACCAAGACAAATCAATAAGATTTCTGTGATGCTTGATATGTGGAGTGGAGAGCAGGAAGATGAAGAGGTGGCAGAAATGACCTACTCTGCCATTTGGGGGAATATGATGTATTACTAGGAAATAAATATACATCAGGATCTTTTCAATAAACTAAGCTACAGGGCCTCTTCTGTACTCATTTTTCTCACTCTGTACCTAAAGTTATAAAAATGTTTATAATGGTATGTCTGAGCTATCCAGAAAAGGTATGTGGATGTGTGTGCATGTATTTGTGTACATATATTTGTGTGGTTTTTTTTTTTACTATAGGCCTGAATTTTTGAGGCTGATGTTCAATAATAATATGTTGAATAGGTTGAGAAGTTTGAAGCACATATTATATATTTGGGAAAGAAGTATTTAAAAACGAAAATAAAAATACTCATTCTCAGAAATTTCAATGAACTTTTAGAAACTCTTATCAGGTATTTTAAAACTGAGCTCACCGGGGACCTGAGTTAGGGGGACCCACACTTAATAGCTGTGACTTTCCTGGTTTCCAGGGTGATCTAGAGAAGACAAAGCCACTCTGTCTTAAAGAAATCAAAGCAGATGTCTTGACTTCCCAGTGCTCACCAACACTCTTGGAAACATTGGATGGAGCAGTCTAAGTCAGGCCAAGGAAATAAACTTAGACGTAGAATAATACAAGTTACACTCGTCTGACTGGAGAAGTCCTCTCAATTCCGGTTCTTTAATCAGTGGTCCTCATTTGGGTCACTTTTCCACTTCTGCAGATTTTGACTCTTTTCCACAATCAGCCTCCTCTTTTTATTCTTCTTTTTCTTTACACGCGGAGTCCTCCAGAAGTTACTGTCTTGCTGGCACCACTACTCAGGGTTTTTGCTGGTACCAAAGCACAAGGTTTAAACTGAAACAAATTTAAATAAAAAGAACACTACAGGCAGAAGTTACACATTGTTTTCGGAATTTGTATTATGATTCGAGCCCACATGCAGACTATCTCATTGACTCTACATGAAAAAGGTTTATTTGTTGTTAGTTATTATCTATTGAAGATGATGGTGTAAAGTCAAAAAAATTAAATAACTTGATCAAACTCCTCCAATCAAAAATAAAAAGAATTAGGGTTTGAACACAGGTTGCTGGTCAACAAGGTCTATCTATATTTTTTCCAACCTGAAAAATACAGAAAAGTAAAAAATACAAGCCTTTGGGAAAATACAAGAAATGCTTCATATACTAGTAATTACTCAACCAGTTTCACATTTATCAGAACATAAGCTTATCAGCAGATATTCTTGAGAATTGATGTATTTGAGAACATCTAAAGAAATTTTTCAAAAGAATATTTGAAAAATAGTTATAAACTTCTTACACAGTTTAGTAACTAGTGTTTTCTCTTGAAAATAATCACTAACACATTCCAAATAAAATATAAAGTATGCATAGCAATTATACGATCATGATCCTTCAAAGATCTCTCAATAACTTCTTTAATAATCAAAAGAGGAAACAGTATAGCAAAAGTGAGAACTGTATAATTTTAAAGAGATATTCATTACAGTGACATTTTATCCATCTGGAAGATCTATGTATAAATGCCAAAGTCATATCTATATAAATCATTATCATCACCACTTAAGTATTCTGAAAAATAACTTTGTAGTGAAGCTTTCTGCAATAGAAGTTTAGTATCTCTATTCATACCCATTGACTATATAGCTATCTTAGCATTATACCTAAAATAATCATTAACATTTATGTTGCATTCCAAATATCATATATTCCTGTTGAATTATATGACATGTCTATAAAAACTTTATTTTTTCCTAGTTGATGTTCAGTTAGTAATATTTCCTAAAACATTGTTTCTCTGTAATAAATAAACATACCAGTGCCTAAATGGAAGAAATCACTTTCAGTATATCTCAACTTCCAAATCTGACTCCCACTATAAAAAGGAATCTCCTTCTGTAAATGATAATTTTTAAAGTATGGATCTTCCTAAGTAAGTTTTTTTTATAATTTAAAGAAAAGTATTTTATTTTTCTTTTGTACTCAGGTTTCCAGAAACATGTAATATGTTTCAGGCTCTTATTCATAAAGGTACCACACTAGGTACTTACTTTTAGCATCTGTTTGTTATAAAGTTCAGTATACCCTTAAGACACACCATTCATAAACACTGAACATGAGAAACACTGTTCGTATTAAATGGGCTGCATGAATAATACAGAAATCATGAATTTAAATTATGACTCGCATTCAGAGAAAATGGTAGTATTTTAGCCTTGAAATAAGAACCCACTTTATTTCCAGAAGCTGAAGTTATTAAGTTGTAAATCAGGCCAGACCAGACCTGGGCTCTGAGCTATTCCTTATCCTCGAAGCACTCTAAGGTATAGCTCCTTCAAAAGAACGTTAAGTTTACTTTTGCAAGAGACTGAAAACCTTTCAAATGGTTTGTTTTGCATTTTCTTATTTTTATAAATAGACAGAATAAAATATATAGCAGATGCTGAAATATGCACCTGACCTAAAATATGTGAGTAGATGGATTCATGAACTACCATCAAGCACTATGCTAGTAATTCAGGGCAGCTTCAGGGCAAATATCCTTTTTTAATGAAGTTACCTAATTGAAACGATTATTTTTCTCTACCTTAAATGTTCCCACTGTGCTTTTTGCTACCTTGGAACTAGAATAGTACAGGATTTTATGAGCTGTATTTATAAGAAGTCATTGTGAGGAGACAGGGGGAAGCTAGATAGACAGGGACTAGGACCATGGTGAGGGGAGAAAATAAAAACAGGACCCCAACTCAGTGGAGTTACTAAGACAACCCAACTGGGCAGGGAAAGAAGGGTGAGCTCTAGGGAGGCACAAGCTTTAAAATGTATGAATGTTGCTAAGACAGGCAGCTTACAGGTAACCAATGACAAGGCAGTCAAGTGTATAAACCAATCCCAAGGATGTTGCTAAGACACAATTCTTTGAAAGGACCAATCAGGAACTAATAAACCTATATATGAAAAAGCACCCACGCTTCCTCTTCTCACTCCCTGGCAATTTTGGAGTTGATGGCAGGAGACATGCTCTGCCATAAGCCATGTGGGCCTCCACACATGGACTAATAGGCTTTAATTAGCTTGGATGCTGAACCACTCCTGCCTGTGACATGGAGAGGAAGCTCTGGACACTGTCCTGCTCCTGGAACCCTAACTGCACCTTTTCCAGGATTGGCTTCCCCAATAAACTTCGGTTTCCTAACTGTTTTGGTCCATGACTTCATTCTTCAATTTCGCGAGACAATGAACTCAGACTCAAAACCCCACATTTTGGTTTCAACTGGGGTTTGAGAAATATAAATGTTAGATCTATTGCTTACTTTGTTAACCCTGCCCAATAACAAGCAGGGCTTCTTCTCTTTTCTGTCTGAATTGAAAGAATTGTTTAACAGTTCAGTGTGGGAAAATGGAGAGCACTGGGTATGTTCAAGGTCAGAGCAACCTGAATTTTGATTACCAATTTTCTATATGCTTGCAATAGGTCCAATGCAACCTGTCCTCCTCTTCATTTCTGAAATGAGTTGTAATGGTGAAATCTCCTGCAGCAGATTGGTGAGGGCAAGATTGTGAGGAAGACAGTGCAACAAGGTGGGTGTCAATTCCCTATAACTTCTCAGAGCACAACTGATTAAGAAATAAATTTTTATTTTGCTTAATTTGCAAATACTTAGTATCTGTATGTTACAGCAACTGAAATTAGATTTTAATTAGTGTGCTTATTTGTCATGTATACATTAGGTAGATACTAGAGGTCGGTGCATGAATTTGGGCATGGGTGGGGTCTGGCCCACCTGCCTGATAGGGGCCAATCGGGTTGGGGGGGGCGGAGGGAGAGGACACGGAAGGTGGGCCAGGTAGCCCCACCCCCAGTAGGGGTAGGGAGGCTAATTGGGGGCAGGGCTGGATGGGGGGAGGGGCTGCGGGTGGTTGGCTGGCCAGCCCTGACCCCTGCTCAAACTCTCATTCAAACTCTGGGTCCAAGGGACAATTTGCATATTAGCCTTTTATTATATAGGATATACAATAGTACAATAGGAGATACCCTATCAACACATTTTATCATTATAACAAACTACATTTAGAAATGTAAAAATGGAAGAAAGGAATGTGCTTAGGAACTGTTAATAATTCTTTTAAAGGGGAGTAGGAGCTTGAATAAAGGGGTCATAATAGAGGAGAATGGAGAAAAGAAAATAGATTCTGAACAATTTCCAGAGTGTGGATATAACAGCTCTGTTTTTAAAAAGTTAAGTTTGAGATACTGAACTGTGATAGAAATGAAGAAGTCAAAGAGTGAGTTGCAATTAACTGTGAGAATCATAGATGAGCATTCAAAGTGTTGGTTTTAATTTTGGCAGTCATCAGCCTATAAATAGACTTTTATTTTATTTTATATTTATGATTGATATTTAGAGAGAGAAACATCAATTGGTTGTTCTACTTATTTATGCATTAATTGGTTGATTCTTGTATGTGCCCTGATTTGGAATCTAAAATATAGCTACTTGTTTAAAGTCTGAACATAATGATGTATTGTATCATATAAAAAATAAAATTCATGAAAACAATATCACAAGAAATGGGATGGTAGAATTGAGAATACTGTGGAATAAGGTATCTGCATTACATGAAAGGTAGTATAGTGGCATTTTAAGGTGGACTTAGATTAGTTGAAAGTGTACATTGTAAATGCTAGAGCAGTGGTTCTCAACCTTCCTAATGCCGTGACCCTTTAATACAGTTCCTCATGTTGTGGTGACCCCCAACCATAAAATTATTTTCTTTGCTACTTCATAACTAATTTTGCTACTGTTATGAATCGTAATGTAAATATCTGATATGCAGGATGTATTTTCATTGTTACAAATTGAACATAATTAAAGCATAGTGATTAATCACAAAAGCAATATGTAATTATGTATGTGTTTCCCGATGGTCTTAGGCAACCCCTGTGAAAGGGTCATTCGACCCCCAAAGGGGTCTCGACCCACAGGTTGAGAACCACTGTGCTAGAGGATCCATTAAAAATTTTTAAGTATAATTGATACACTAAGAGGGGAGATAAGGTAAGATCATTTAAATTGCTCAATTAAAATCAGAGAAGGCAGAATATGAAAAGATACAAAGAAAATAGTTATAAAAATGGTGGACGTTAATCCAAGTATATAAGTAATCACTTTACCTTTGAATGGCCTAAATACACCAATTAAAAGACAGAATATTAGAATGGATTTAAAAGCCAAACTTTATGTTGTGTATAAGAAGCTCACTTTATATAAGATTTTATATCTTCTAATGTAAGGATAGTCAATAAAACCTAAAACCATTGGTAAAATGTTGGATAAAAGTATATTTAGAAGATCTCAGAGTATCAATCCACAGAATATTTATTTGTTTGTTTGTTTGTTTTAATCCTCATTCAATGAGTGAGGACATTTTTTTCTTTTGATTTTTATGGAGTTGACAGGAGGTGGGAGGGGGAGAAAGAGATAAACATCAATGTGAGAGAGACACATTGTTTCCTTGCCTCCCACATGGGCCCAACATGGGACAGGGATAAGGGGGTGTGGGAATTGAACCTACAACCCAAGTTCATGCCTTTGCCTGTAATAGAACCCACAACCCTCGATGCATGAGCTGACACTCTAACTACTGAGCATGCTGGCCAGGGAGGAATTTGGTTCTTTACAAAGGAGAGATCTAGGTGTTACTCTTGGCATTGCCAATAGTGGAAAGAGCCAACATCATGTGATTCCAGCAATGATAAAGTAGGAGATACCCAACATCACCCATCCATAGAGTGGTCTTGTCAAAAATATTTGACCTAAAGCCCTAACCAGTTTGGCTCAGTGGATAGAGTGTCAACCTGCAGACCGAAGGGTCCTGAGTCGATTCAGGTCAGCGGTGTGTACCTTGATTGCAGACTCCTCCCCAGCCTAGGCCCTAGTCAGGGCACATGCAGGAGACAACCAATCAATGTGTTTATCTCACATGGATGTTTCTATCTTTCCCTCTCCCACTCTCTCAAAAGAAATCAATGAAAAAATATCCTCGGGTGAGGATTAAAAAAAAATTGGACCTAAATCAAATCATAAACATACTTATTAATACAAATTGTGGGTTGTTCTGCAAGATGAAAGGCCTGCACTCATTAAAGAATCAAATATGAAAAATAGCAGGGAATCCTAGGGCTTTTATAGATGGAAGGGACATAACCAATTATGATTCATCAATCTTGACTAAATCCTCAATGGGGTTAAAACAAAAACAAAAACACCATAACAGTCATTTTTGCTACAACTGAGGAAATTTTGCACGTTGCATATATATTATTGTTAGGAAGGAAATGATTCATGCTGAAGTAGTTAAGAGTGAAAAGTCCTGATGTCTGAAGCATTAATTTAAAGAGAGAACTAGGGGAAAATGAAGCAGGTGGATAGGAAGTTAATAAGTGGTCAATGTTGATGATGGGTATACAGGTGTACATTTTACTGTTCATTCAACTTTTCTGAGCATTTGAAATTTTTCACAACAAAGAAAATCTTTTTAAAGCTGAAAGCAGAACTCTAAATTGAAGAAGCATGTTTTTATCTTTGAAAGCTGATTTCTCATTTAAATGAATTTGACACAGGTCCAAACTAATTATCAAAGCATAAGCCTTTTGAATGATGCCATTAATTGAAATTCAGAGCTGTGATACTAACTATTCAGAGTGAAGTGGCTACATTGTGAGCAACTTGCTTTTTTCACAGAATCTAATCCATATTATTTAGGGTGAGGTTTTTTTAATTGAAAACATCAAGGTTTCATTTAATTGTGTAAATTATTTCCTTGGCTTTAGAAACTCTAACAAAATAGATGCAAAAAATAATTACAATATTGTCAGAATCAACCATTAACAGCAGGATGCATGCATCATAAAATTAGCATTTTCATCTAATCATTCTAGTGTCACCGGCTAATTTCAATCAGACCTTAGACACAGACATTACTTTTCAAAGCATCCTTACACAAACCCTTAATTCATACTGAGCCTTGTAACAACATTTGGAATCAGTTAAAGTTCTAAAAGAGATAATCCTTACTTCTCAAAAAATAAATTAGGAGCATCATGGCTTATTTACTTCAAATCCATATTCACAAAGAAAGTTAATGCTATGCAAAACAGATGTTATTTGCTTTAGCTCTTAAGACTGGGGATACTTCCAAAGGATGAGTGCTCTCACATTGCTCAATAGCACTCATTTAGTGAAATATTGTCAGAACATATTTATTTTCTCTCCTATCTTTCCATTCTCACAAGCATTAAATAAAATATTTTTGTTATAGGAAGAAATTTGTGCAGTTTTCTAAGTGTATTGTGAGGGTAGAGGTTGAATTTTTCTGACAATCTCTCAAATATTCCTTTCCCTAATTTGCTGCCTACAAAAACAAGTTCATCACTTTTTTTTTGTATTCCCAATGACTCATTTCATTAGGTGCTTGATAAACATGCATTCTTAAAAATGAATTTTGTACATGAAATACTTATCAGGCTGGCAGGGGTGTGGTTAGGGGGTGATCAGGCTGGCAGGCAGAAGCAGTTAGGGGCAATCAGGCAGGCAGGTAGGCAAGCAGTTGGGAGCCAGCAGTCCTGGATTGGAGAGGGTGCAGGTTGAGCTGAGGGACACCCCCCTCCAGTGCACAAATTTCGTGCACTGGGCCTCTAGTTCTATATCATAAAGAGATAATATGCAGATTAACCCTCATGCCCTCACAAGATGGCTGCCTATGCCCAGGCCAGCAGGGGGGTTAGTGAGGGACGACCAAATGACTGAACAGCAGACTGTGTGGGGCAACCAGGCTGGCAGGGGGGTTAGTGAGGGGCAACCAAACGACTGAACAAGCAGGCTGCATGGGGCAACCAGGCCGGCAGGGGGATTAGTGAGGGACAAAGAAACAACTGAACAGCAGGCTGTGTGGGGCGACCAGGTCGGCAGGGGGGTTAGTGAGGGATGACCAAATGACTGAACAAGCAGGCTGTGTGGGGCGACCAGGCCGGCAGGGGGGCCATGAGGGGTGACCAAGCCAACAGAGGGGCCCAATTAGGGGTGACCCGGCCAGCAGGTGGGGCAGTTGGGGGTACCAGGCTGGCAGTGGGGGCAGTTAGGGGCAACCAGGCAGGCATAGGGGGGCAGTTGGAGGCAACCAGGCCAGCAGGGGAGGGCAGTAAGGGGTGACCAGGCTGGTGGGGGGGAGGCAGTTAGGAGCAATAAGGCCAGCAGGAAGGGGGCAGTTAGGGTCGACCAGGCAGCCAGGCAGGCAGGTGAGCGAATAGGAGCCAGTGGTCCAGGATTGTCAGAGGGATGTCCGACTGCCGATTTAAACTGGCAGTCAGACATCCCTCAAGGGGTCCCGTATTGAAGAGGGTGCAGGCTAGGCTGAGGGGACCCCCCAGTCCAGGGCCTCTAGTAATAATGATAATAATAGTAATCAATATGATCGAGCATTTCCTATGTGCCATTTATTTAAGAGATTTTTTCATATAATCTAATTTAATCCTTACAACAACCATGGAAGGGATGAATCAAGGCATGGACTAATTATAAAGAATTTTAAAAAGTATATTGCACATTTACATTTTTTAATTATATGTAGCCACAAAATTATAACCTGATTTTGGAAAATTAATTATGTTCGGTAAAGTTAATTTCCAGTTTGCAAATAAATCCACCTCTAACTGAAATATGATGGAATAACTTGGCATTTGCGAGGTGTGGTTCTCATTAGGTGATGAGGTATTGTAGGGCAAGTGGTGTTCTCGTTCCCAGAATCTACGTTAAGAGATTTCTTTGTAGTCTAATTTTACAGACAGGCAAACTTATTCTCATAGTCTCCTTCAATGACTGGGGTCTGAAAGATCCTAGCTTTATGTAGTGGTCTCAGTTTCAAACTCCCCATTGTTCAGATTTAAGAACCAAGGCTCTTGAAACCAACAACCTCAGACTAACATGGTTAACAGGCTAAGGTTATAATACTGCTTTCCAAGTTTTCTTCTTTCTCTTTTCTCTATTGTCTATTTCCTCTTTTTTTATCATTTAGAGTTGTCTTTACTTTGTTGTGAGGACAGCAATACAATGAAAGGATATGTGTTTCATTTTTCTACTATTTATAACTAAGATATCTTGTCTGGACTATTGCTGGTAACAGAAGACAATATTAATTTTTCTTTTAAAGTAGTTCGTACAGAAGCCAGAACAGAAAAATAGGGAATCAGTGAGAGATAAAACCAGAATTGACATAATTTCTTTGCAATATACTTATTTGTTTTATTAAAATAGTTACTCATTTATAGATTTATTTTCAACTTTTTAAAAACTATTTTATTAAAGCATCATAGACATAAAGACATACGAAGAGTACATAAATCAAAATTTAGAGTTCCCAATAAAATGAACTTATTCATAAAAATACCACCCAAAAAATAAAAATCACCAAAAATCCTGGACCACTTAGAACTTTTAGAAATTCTATTTGATCCACTTGGTGAAATGTATTGTCATTGCATATTTTAATTCTACATGTATACACATATAGAATTAAATTATTATAAATCTTATTGTTTTATACCATCACTATTCACTTAGACTTACTAGATATTTATGCTTTCTGTTACTCTTCATTAAATCCTATGTATTTGACTTTCCATCTACAATATTTTTTTCTTGCCTAAAGAGTGCCCTTTTCTTTTATGAACTTAAAACTGCTTTAAAAAATATTCTTTAAAAAAGATTGAGGGACTAAAATCTTGATTGGAGGAGTCCATAAAAAAGACATGTACTGCCCAGCTGGTGTTGCTCAGTGGTTGAGCATCAATATATGAACCAGGAGGTCACGGTTCGATTCCAGGTCAAGGCACATGCCTGGGTTACGGGTTCAGTCACCAGTAGAGGATGTGCAGGAGGCAGCCAATCAATGATTCTCTCTCATCATTGATGTTTCTATTTCTCTCTCCCTCTCCCTTCTTTTCTAAAATCAATAAAAATATGTTAAAAAAAGACACGTCCCTTCATTGACTTAATTTAAAATTAGCAGTTGAAGGGAGCATTTTTATGAGGCCATCTCTCCAAGGCAGATTGTGGAGATATTTTTTCGGGTTAGTCAGTTACTTGGAAAAAGGATTCTTCCATTTGCTGTCTGGGGAGTGGAAATAGGAAGGGGGTGGACATGCTTCAATCTGCCTCTTGTCTGGGAGCAGGAATGAAGGAGTAAAGGAATTAATCATGTCTTTGCTAACTTTCACCAATGCAGAGAGCTGGATGTTGGAGAGTCCATGCGTACTTATCAATCAACTCCAAAGAAATAATTTTTCTCTGTGAATTGGGGAGAAAGAGTGTGTGGGGGCGGGGGCAGGAAACAAGAGATAGAATGACTCCTGCATAAGACAAAGATCTCCTGGTCCATATCTGATTAGTATTTATCAGTTTTACTATAATCTCCTGCTTAGATTCTAATTCCATATAAACCTTCTACTATCCCATCAATAAGATTCTGCCCTTTTAATTCTCTTCTTTCTGCTTGTACCACACACTTCTTCTCAAAACAATTCCAGAAAAATATTGTCTAAATCCTTCTCTCAAACATTTTTTCCTTCATTGGTATCTTTCTGTTTTTCAATTGTCTTTTGGTCTTTTCTAAACCTGGTGACAAATAGATTTCATGACAAATACCATTTCAATAGACTGCAATGGCAGTTTGAAGGGCTGGGCAGAGAGAGGTTTTAAGGCCAATTCCAGCTTCACAGAAAAGTCCTGGAGTTGATTAGCAGTGCTTGCAGTGGTCGAGAAAATGGAGAGTTTGGTGTACATGCTGTGTTTGCTGATACTAAAGTGTGTCCCAAAATTCACGCAAGAAGTAATTTTGATAGAAAACACAGGTTTATAATTAAAACTTGTAAATTTTTTATTGATTCATAAAGTATACAGTATAGGGTTATGTATGGAATAGCAAATCGGGTAAATGGCCTCCACAGCTTTGCTGACACATACGCACTCTTTTGTCATTGCCTGAGCAGCCGCATTTTCGAAGAAGAATGGTCCGATGATGCCTCCAGCCCAAAATCCACACCAAACAGTGACACGTTGTGGATGCCTTTGTTTCTCAACAATCACTCCTGGATTTTCTGAACCCCAAATGTGACAATTTTGTCGATTAACCAAGCCATCAAGATGAAAATGAGCCTCATCGAAATTCAGCCACATTTATGCAAAATGGTCATGGAAAATTTCAACAAAAGAGTGCGTATGTGCCAGCAAAGCTGTGGAGGCCGTTTATCCAATATGCTATTCCGTACATAACCCTATACTATACACTTTATGAATCAATAAAAAATTTACAATTTTTAATTATAAACCTGTGTTTTCTATCATAATTACTTCTTGCGTGAATTTTGGGACACCCTTTAATATAAACCTTTCACTCCAGACCACAAACACTTCTCAATTGAACCTTTCCCTGATTTTTATCCCTCAACAGTGACACTGACTCATTTATTTATTTGTCACAAAGTGGAAATACATGATATGACCTTCTCTATAAGACGGTTGCATCATGTGTATACCGTGGGGCAATACCTCACTATGGACCGCATAGAATATTGTGAAGATCAAATGAGATAATATGTATAAAAATGCCAGGAAATTTTTCATTTTGAAAAATTATATGCTTTTTAAGGCAAAAAATATGTTATTAGCCTTTATTTTTTACTAAGCAGTATTCTAGAACAAAACTTTGCATACAATAGATGTGCAATAAATGTGTTTTTTTCATTGAGATGTGCCAGTCACTTTCTTTGCAAAATGCTTTTATGATTGTTTTGATATGGAGATTGTGTGTGTTGGGAGGGGCTGCGTGGATGTTGTATGTATGTGTGTGTGTTCTGAATTTGTGTGTGTGTGTGTATGTATGTTGTAGTGCATCTGAAGCAGTGGAGGTCTATAAGTTCTCTAGGCCAAAATCAATAAATTATCATTTTGAAAAGTCACACATAATTGATAGTGGTTCTTGGCATTTTTCTTTTTCACTATAACCTTATGGGAAAGGAATTGTGTCTCTTCCGATCTAACAAATTATTTAATAAAATGTTCTGAACTCTAGACATGAGATAAATAATAATTAATGTTGATGAATTAGCCTGATGAAATATTCCCTAAATAGCATGCCATAAGACTATAAAATATGACTTGTTCTAAAGTTAAAAGTAAGAGCTGCTAGTTCATTAATCCCCCCACATTTTTTTTCTCATCTTGGGGTGAAATGGTTTTCAGGACCATTAACCTATTTGGCAGAGTTCCACTTTATTATTCACCAGCTTCTATACCTGGATTTGTTGTAAAGCCATGCTCATTCCGCCAAGTTTATAACATTTCTACCAGAATACTCACGTTAGGGCTTATGATAAAATATTAAAATGATGAAAACAAACTTTATAACTCACTATTTCATTGGAAAGCAAAAACCACCTGCATATTTAAACTAAATATAACTATATTCCCAGATTCTCCCCAGCTCAAATCTGCTCCATTTTTCCTGCATTTCAAATGACTCATAATGAATCACACTTTATTCATTCATTCAAGCAAGAAGACCTCTAATCATCCTCATTTTTTCTTCTCCTTGACTAGCATATTCAGTCGTGTACTAAGAGTACTCCATTTTACCTCTTATATGTCTTTGACTCCATTCTCTTCAACTCCACCATCACTGACTTCATTTAGGTCATTATGACATTAGGAGACAATAGCCATAACATAACAACCACACTTTCCCATGTTCACTGTGGAACATTTTCTATTAATTCTTCAGGAGTTTCAAGGTAGCTGTTGAGAAAACATAGTCTGCAGATGTTACTTGTTTGGATCAAAGAAATTCAAAACCAAAATGGAATTTGAATGCTTTTCCTCTCCAAGGACCTCAGTCCCCACTATTCCCAAGTATCTTGCTCTATCTTGAGTCACACTTTTATTGTATATATTATCTGACAAACTTCTTCATGCCTCTTTTTCCTTATAATAAAGAGGATAACAATAATCTTTGTAACATAGGATCACCATATTAAATTACCGTAGAACAATGTCTGGCACTCAATAATTCTAATGCTTGTTGGAAATAATAGTAATATATTGTTGTTATTATTATTAAACATTTGTCCTCAAATGTATCTTCTGATTGAAAAATTTCCAATTTAGTTTGAGCAGCAGTCCTGGTTTTCCAGACTGTCCAGTTGTTCATGATATCCCCAAACAGAACTAATCATTTCCATCTCTGGGCTCGATTTACACAGTATTTGTAGTACTTATACACTTTTTATAGTACTTTATACACTTTTTGTGTTGCATGACATTTGTCTATTTCCCCAAGTTCCAATTACTAATGGATTTTCTTATGCCCTCAGTTCCCAAAGCAGCACCCTAACTTAAGGGAATCTATAACTAAATAAATTTCACAGAAGAATTCAAATGTCAAATTATGAGATATTGGCTTGGAAAAATACATATTTACTTTTATTGGGGGGACTTTGGCAAATAATTTGTTGATAGGATAAAGGAAATAGAAAATTACTTGGGTATATATGTTCCTGCTTGGGTATAGGACCAGTGTAGCTGTGGCCTAATATTTATACTCTATGCCCTAATGTATTAAACTCATCCAAGCCATATGAACTATACATAGATTCTTCTTTCTGTCTTCTGTATTATATATAAATTTAATTTCTGTTTTTACTGTGAAGAAACTCTCCATGTCATAGCTGTATATGATCTATCTAAATTGTCTGATGCTCATTCATTATGGATGACATAAATTCATTAGTTCTGTGGTTGAAAATATTACTTGGAAGAAAACTGATATATTTATAACACATAGATGTCAAATATATTTTTAGAAAATATTATAAAAGACGCATATATAAAACTCAAGCTGCCAAACTTTGTAAAGTTCATGAAATACAGTTATACTGAAGCTGGGAGTGAGGTACAACAATCATTTTTTCTGCCAGACACAGTCTGAGGGTGGAGCCAATTTCCCATACCTTTGTCTGAGGGCAGGAAAGCACAGTAGTCAGCACAGTGGGTTCTGGAGACAATCCTGACATGAATGTGAATTTGAAGACTTGCAAGCTATGAAACCTTCGAAAATGTATCTATCATCTCTATAGCTCGGTTTACTCAGCTGCAAAACAGGAATAACACATAACTATCTGGATTTCTGTGAGTTAAATAAGATGTCACTGATTATGCATTAAATGCCATAAATAACACATAGCATATCCTTGATAAATTCCAGTAGTGATCATTGTTATCATTTTATTTGAATGTGTATTTCCAATGGCTGAACAGGAGTAGATAACTAAAAGGTCACAGAATGTGCACTATGTTCAGAAATATAAATCATTAAAGATATAACATAGATATTGTAGGATCTAAATTAAATAATCAATTTAAATTCTGACTAAACTGTTAGTTGTTCCAAATTTTATTCATTAGAATGAATTAGATACTTAGTGGAGATTAAAAATGCTAGAGAGTAAAAAGACGTCTAAAGGCTTTCAAATTTAGTTTTGATTTTGTTTTTGAACTTGTTCCATCCAAA
Organism: Myotis brandtii; assembly: GCF_000412655.1. Taxonomy (NCBI): domain Eukaryota; kingdom Metazoa; phylum Chordata; class Mammalia; order Chiroptera; family Vespertilionidae; genus Myotis; species Myotis brandtii. The sequence continues at coordinate 1,807,539 of NW_005358943.1, read as the reverse complement.
AACAAATTAGATGTTTCAAATTGTTATTCATTCCAATGAATAAAAATAACAATGATGATTGTGATAAGATGTATCAGTTATAGATTTAAAGTACTTATATATGTTGTGGATTTAGGGATCTAGTAAATACCACCTTTGCTTTCTCTGATACATTTTGCAACTGATTGAAAGATATACACATGAATGATATATACAAAGATCAACATACAGCTTTCATGATGAAACGAATAGGTGCGCATAGCTTTTGTGTACAGCTACAATGTGCTTCTTGATATTACACTGCAGAAATTCACTTACTCTTCCAAATTGCAGTCCTCACCCTCACAGGGTCAAAGCTCACCCCGGTATGCTTATCATCTGACGTGAAAAGCAGATCACATTGTCTTCTTGGTATCCACAGGGCACTGAATGATAATTCACTGCTCTGCCCTAGACAGGAGGTAATAAGAGGGCACAGAAAAGATGAAGGTGTCCCATCCAAGGTTTTCCCTCTTGGAAGCGGAATAGAAATTCTATCCACTTAAACAGATATAATTCGTGGAAATACGTGTTTGTCCCTACTCTGTGATATTATCTGTACATCAGTTGATTCAAAAAGGACTTTTCTAGTAATAACAATGTTGCATGATTAAAGGCAGTTTCTAACCTTATGCTAATTGTTATACAATCCTTAATCCAAAATTAGAAAATATGAAGTTTACATAAATAAGTTGAGGATCCTATAACACAGACACTGTGCTTATTATAACACATCTTTCAATTGTTCAAAAAATAATAGCAATTTAGAAAGCCCATAATCATGTTCTGTTCCTAAACCAAAATATACCAATCCAAAGCATGCTTGTTTGGGAAATTTGAAGAGATAGTCTGAAAATTCCTGTTATCTCATCAAAGGAGAGATAGGAGAGCAGGGGAATGGAGGGACAGGTTGTTTTTAAAGAGGGATGACAGCCCTACCAACATGGCTCAGTGTTGAGTGTTGACCTATGAACCAGGAGGTCATGTTTTGAATCCCAGTCAGGGCACATGCCCAAGTTGCAAGCTTGATCCTCAGTGAAAGGGGGTGGGTGGGAGGAAGGACGTGCAGGAGGCAGCCAGTCAATGATTCTCTCTCATCATTGATGTTTCCATCTCTCTCTCCCTCTCCCTTCCTCTCTGAAATCAATAAAAATAAATAAATGAATTAAAAATAAAGAATTGGAGAGGGCATAATTTCCATGGTGCTCTCTCCTTTTTAAAAAAAGAGGGATGACAAGCACCCTCCTTGTGCGCAGTATGGGTTTCTCATATGTGCTGAGGTAGGCAAATTACTACAGGGATCAGGGAAACTGGTGATCTAGTAAAATATGGTCTTTAGCTAAAGGTCAGGTGAAATTGCACTGGAAACCTTGGGGATACTTTAAAATAGTAGCTAAAGACATGGGGCTGCTGATTAGAGCATGTGCTTAAGTACCGATTTCACTTTATCAGGGAAATTGTTCATTTGTGTGAAAATTTGACCTCTGTCAGGTTGCCAAGCAGGCTGTGCCCAGGGGTAATCTCAGGCTCACGTGTGCTGCAGAAGTTAAAGCTACCTGGGGACTGCTCTCAAGGACACTGCCAAGGTTAAGAAACCCCATATCTGACCTTCCTTTTCTTTCCATTTATATCTGTTTGCAAAGTTCAAATAGTCTCCCCAGGCCCCCCCGCCCAAAGCCCTTCTAATGCAATAAAATGATTAAAGATTTCAAAGGGATGCAGCTATAAAAAGAGAAGGTGAGACAAAAATGCTTTACGCTTTACTTAGGAAGGCTGGTTATTTAGAGAAATATAATTCAGAAAGCTACATAACAATTACCATATTTCTTAACCTACATTAGATCTTGCCGTAAAATTTTATGGGGCTACCACCTTTTAACCAGAACCAAGCATTACAGCTAATGCATTAAAGAAGTAAAAGAGGAGAGGGGCTTTTTAACAAGGTGTTGTTATCCAGAGATGCTAATAATTCAGGATTTTAAAAATTCTCCAAATATGTGGACCCTCTTATTACATAGCCACATAAATTAAGCTATGAAGGAAAAGGAATGATGGGCTGTGATCTAATGCTATGGATATGCAATGATGAAAGAAAAGTTGAATTTTAAATATGTTAAGTACCTACTACATGCTAAGTTTTTTATTTTTTATTTCATGTTTCTATATGCAATTATTATGCTTTTGAATATATCTACTTGCTTATCATCAGTGTCTTCTTACTAGTGTATCTTCTTCCAGAGAGAATGAAATTTGTCTTATTAACTACTGTACTTCCAAAATCTAGAAGCACCTGGCATGTTTATTTTTACTGTTTCTACATAGTACCTGTCTGTATTATTTTACCCTTTCTTTAATGAGTAAATACACAGAAGACATGCTTATATATTTTATCTCATAATCATTTTAACAAACCATGTGAACTAGTTACTTGAGAAATAACAATGTTGATGAAGAAATAACACTCTCATAGCTAAGGAAAGGTAAAAATATAACTGATTCCTGTTACATGGACTTCTCACTTATCACAATAAAGACAATTTTTATGTGAATATAAAGACTATTTGTATTTGTATTAGCAAAGAGGTCTGAACCATTTCTCTAGCATAATTAAAAGTACTATGAGTCAAGCACTTTATTGGGAGCTTTGTATACTTTGTGCATTTGTCTTGGAAGAGAAAGCTATTGTTAACTGGAACCATAAGAAATTTTTGGTACTGCACTATTTTCAACTTGCATAAATAATAATTTCATGTGATTCAGTCTAATATTAACTCCATTTTGCAGGGAGTAACTGAGGTTTAGTGAAATTAAATAAATTTTACAAAAGTCAATACTAGTAAGCAATCAACTTAAGATCTGAACCTATACTTAATTACAAATGCCATTTTCTTTCTCTTGCTTTCTAAATATATATATATAGTACTAGAGGCCTGGTGCTTAGATTTGTGCACCAGTGGGGTCCCTTGGTCTGGCCTATGCCCTTTTGCAATCCAGGACCTCTTAGGGGATGTCGGACTGCCAGATTATGCCCGGTCCCCACAGGCCAGGCCGAGGGACTCCACTAGTGCACAAATCCATGCACCGGGCCTCTAGTCTTTAATAATAAAAGCATAATATGCTAATTAGACTGGACAGCTGAACGGCCTTCTGGACGTCATTCTGGACATCCTTCCAGATGAAGCTGCGGCAGCGGGGGCTGAAGCAGAGGCAGTTAGGGGCGATCAGGCAGGCAGGCAGAGGGGTTAGGGTGATCAGGCAAGCAGGCAAGTGTTTAGAGGTGATCAGGCAGGCAGGCAGAGGGGTTAGGGGAGATTAGGCAAGCAGGTGAGTGATTAGGGGCAATCAGGCAGGCAGGCAGAGTAGTTAGGGGCAATTAGGCAGGCAGGCCAGCAGTTAGGAGCCAGTGGTCCTGGATTGCAAGAGGGATATCCCAGATTGCAAGAGGGTATAGGCTGGGCTGAGGGACTCCCCCGCCCCATACACGAATTTTGTGCACCAGGCCTCTAATATTCATATAAGATCTTTGGTTAATTTCTTCCCGCCCTCCCCTTCCCCTCTTCCCTCTGAGATTCATCAGTCTATTCCATGTTTCCATGCCTGTGCATTGAGAGTCTGCCTCCTGGTGGTCAGTGCACATCATAGCTACTGGTTGAACAGTCCAATAGTTGAACGATCGCTTAGGCTTTTACTAGTATATATAGATAGACATACATTTGTCAGTGAAGTCTCAGAAGAACTGAAGTCAGGGATAAACATGACACAATATTTAGCATGTTCTCTTTCTTTTAAAACAAACATGGAATTATATATAGTAAAATGCAAAATTACATAAATTCTTAAGATGACAGAAGGCTCATGATGTATGTGGGATCACTTTGCTGTTAGGGGTTCTCTACTAGAAAATGGTATCAAATCACATGCTTTTTCTGCATCTATTGATAAGATTATATGATTTTTATTCTTTCTTTTGTTAATGTGGTGTATTACATTGATTGATTTGCATGTGTTGAACCATCCTAGAATGGACCTCAGTTGATTGTGATATATTATTTTGGGGGATGTACTATTGTATTCAATTTGCTAGTATTTTGTTTAGGATTTTTGCATCTGTATTCATCAGAGATATTGATCTATAGTTTTCTTTGCCAGATTTTGGTATCAGGGTTATATTGGCCTCATAAGATGTGTTAGAAAGTATTGTCTCTTCTTCAATTTTTTGGAAGAGTTTGAGAAGAGTAGGTTTTAAATCTTCTTTGAACATTTGCTAGAATTCATGGTCCTGGACTTTTATTTTGGGGGAAGTTTTTGATGGTTGTTTCAATTTCCTCTCTGTTGATCAGTATATTTAGATTTTCCAATTTTCATGATTTAGTCAAAGAAGGTTATATCTTTTTAGGGACTTATCCATTACTCCTAGGTTATTGAATTTGGTGGCATATAGTCTTTCATACTATCCTAGTATGATCCTTTGTATATCTGTGATGTCTGTGGTGACTTCTCTCTCATTTCTGATTTTGTTTATATGGGTCTTTTCCCTTTTTTCATTAGCAGTCTAACCAGGGGTTTGTCAATTTTATTAATCTTTTCAAAGATTACAAGCCTCCTGTCATAAGAATTCATGTAATTTTGCATTTTACTACATATAATTCTTCTTGTTCTCTATTTCATTCAATTCTGCTCTAATTTTTATTATTTCCTTTCTTCTGCTGCTGCTGAACCCTCATTCACTGCTGGTGGGAATGTAGACTGGTAAAACCACTATGGAAAGCAGTCTGGCAATTAGTCAGAAAATTAAGAATAGAGCTGCCATATGACCCAACAATCCCTCTCCTGTATGTATATCCCCAAACTTCAAAACCATGTACTTAAGGTAATATTCAGTTTCTGGTTGTAATTTAGAAATGTAAAGTGAATGCTTCAAACATCTTTTGATTCTCTACTTAAGCAGTAAATGAAAAAGATTTCAAAATATAAAGTATTCAAAGATATAAAAAAAAGGGACTACTGCAAATAAAGTGTACAGTGACCCAGGTGTTATTTACATAAGTAATTATCTCAATTGACTTTCAGTGAAATGCATTACTTTTCAATTAGAATTCTGAATGGGTTCACAAATTATTTAATGAACTGATTATCAAGGTCATATTCATCACATACAGCTTTCTGAGCAGCCCGGGTTTCCTAAAATGACATGTATTCTCCACAGACATATAAAACAAAAACAACTTTGACCTCTGAGGTCTTTTTATTTTGCCTGGTGAACAAAGATTATGTGGAAGAAAATTTAATTTTGGACATGATTGTATGTAGAGCTGATTTCTATACTACTGCCCAACGCCTACTTTTTATTAAAACAATTGGGGAAAAAATAAATCCTCATGCACAAGTCACATTTCACTCGAGCCCCTCATTAGCTTCCCAGGGTGTTTTATCAAGAAGTCATAGGAGGACAGAAATGGTGTTTGTTTTTAAATAGGGTATAACGTGACTGGGGATAACTATTATAACCCTCAAAAGAGTTTATTTCTTTCCCTTAAGGAAGTGGAAAAGGTAAAGTATGCTGAACACTAAGATTTGAAATAGTTAAGCAGCAGTAAAAAGCAGCAGTCCCTTTCACCAACACAGCCCGCTGGAGCTAATTGTATTAGTTATGGTGATAGTGCCCTCCAGAGGAATTTTGCAGGAATTTGAAAGGCACAGGGAAAATTAAAGGCTGTGAAAATGATGAATTGAAATACACACTTATAAAGTGAGTTAACATATTAATCTTACCTAGATAGTTAATGTATGTTTAGGTTAACTTTAGTACTGAAAGGCAACACGATATCCATCACTACAAATATCGATAAGCATACACTTTGTAATATTTTGGGCCACTTGGTAATTTTTACTTGTATATTATATTCTTAGTTTAATCCAAAATATATCATATGTTATTTTAAAGTAAATGTAGTTTCAATAAATAGCAAAGGGCTAAGATTAAGGAATTCAAATTTAGGATCCCATTGTTATGTTTCTTTCATGATATTTCCTTTTGCAAATCTTTAAAGTTTAGTAAAAATACAGCTATATTATTCTAAAGTATCAATACTGAAATAAGACAAAATTCTAAACAATCATCATCAATTATTGTAAGTAAATTAAAAGGGGGGAGCCCATGCACCAGATTATAGATAACAGGCCCCAATAAAACCACAAAATGTTAAAAATAGTTAATAAATGCATGAGATGACAGAAAAAGCCTTGTTTGTTATTTAAATATTTGTACTTTCTTAATGTTAGAGAATGCATAATGATTGTTTCACATGATAATATCGTTGCCATCAAAATTGCTTTTGCTATTTTATCACGCCAGTCTCTGAGGCCGATGCTGGGAAAAGAGAACTATATTTAATGATTTATTTGCTTTTTACCCTGCTCACCAGTATGAGCCTCCACTACAATGTGACTTTCTACATTTGAAATTTTGAAAGAAAAACCAAATCATCAAAAAACAAGTTTCACTCAGTAATTTGCTAAAAATAACTAAAGAGTTGAAATTTTCTTCTTGAAATGTAATACCAGAAATTACAGAAGGAAGTACAACAGTGGAAGATAAAATAAGAACAAATAAAGAAGCAACAAATAGAAAACAGTAACCAATATGATAGCTATTAATCCAACTGCTGTTGACCCTTAACAATATGGGTTTGAACTGCACTGGTCCCCTCATACACGGATTATTTTTTTATTATTATTTTTTATTATTTTATTATTTTTTCAATAAGTACCTGGACTGTTTTTGATCCGTGGGTTTGGGCTGATGTGGAGAGCCAACTGTAAACATTGAGTTACACCATTTTATCTAGGGGACTGCGCATTTGCATAAATAGGCAGGGACAACTTAACTTTTGGGGAAGTCAAAAGTTACTCATGGATTTTCAACTGTGCAGGGGTCTGTGCCTTTAACTCACCATGTTGTTCAAGGGTCAACTTTATGTCAATAATCACATTGAATGTTGGTGGTCTAAATGCACCAATTAAAAGACAGATATTGTCAGAATGGCTCAAAAAATAAAACCCCATCATCTGTTGTCTATCAGAAACCACTTGGAACATAAAGACACAGATAGATTAAATGTCAGTATAATGCCACTATATTATATATACATATACACTGTGTGTATGTGTGTAATGTTTGTATGTGTGTGTGCTTGTCCATAGGCTTGCTCGAATACTATGTCACTTAAGTTACTGTAATTTATTTGTGCATTTTTTCTGTGTGTTTTCCATGCTTCAAATCTATTTACCAGGCTCTTTAAACAAATTCTTGTTTTCCTTAATCACTCTTTTTCTTTCTTCTATTATTTTACCTGCTTTTAATTTATTCCCTTTTTACTGCTTTGAAAAGACACATTGTTACTAGTTAATTAAACATTGCAATAAAATGTTTTCACATGTATAATGACTTGACAAAGTATACAGCGAATGAGTTACTCCACCCCAATATCAAACTTTAACTCTAATCACCCCTTCATTTTTATTTAATTTTTATCTACTATATTATTTAACTTTTAACTTGTCTTTAAACCTCTCAAAGTGGTTACATTATTATTTTTATAACCTATGTTTTTGCATATAGATGTGTAATATTACTAGTTTATTCTCCCACTATTTTTGCATATCACTCTTTCTTGTGCTTGGTGACATTTGGGTAGTACATGCTCTCACACTTTCTTGCAAATTCTTTAAAGCTAATTTAATTTGCTATAAAATTTGGTTTTCTATTATTTCACTTTAGCAATTTAAAGACATTATGTCATTAATCATGTTGCTTATTTTGTGCTTTCTGGAAGTATCTGTCAGTTGAATATTAAGAATGCTTTTAAGATTATTTTTCTCCCATTTTCATTATATATATAAATTTATTTTTGTATATATTGCATGGCGCCTGATTTGCTTCTTCATTGGCAGGTTTCTTACCTTTTACCAAGTATGGAAAAAATTTGGCATTATATTTTTGAAAAGTTTCTCTTTGAAAACTTCTCTATTCTTTCCTAAGGACTCTAAAGGAGTCTGTAAATTCTTCTAAAAAATATTCTAATTCCAGATCTCAAATTATTTATTTTTAGTATGGTTTGTTGAGCAATAAATTTAAAATTACATATTATATTATGTTTTGTTAGAGAATAGATGTTTATTTGATAAATTTTGAAATTTAGTTTTATGTAATCAAAAATAAGACTTATTTTGTGATCTGATGTTTCGAATATTATCAGTTTGGATTAGCAGTCAGCTGGTCTATTTTTCTAAAAGACGTGCTTATTTCTAAGTCATACTAGTAAGAGAGTTGGCTTGTTATTCTATTTTCAAACAGGAGGCACCACTGGAACTTCTTCATTCATGATAAATTTCATATAATCTCTACTGTATTTTCTCTTTTTAATTACTGATTTTCTAACCTAAAGGTATGCTGAATTGATCTGCAGGAATTTTTATCAGACAAATTCAATATGCTGATTTGGTGCTGATCATACTAAGAAAAGTTTATATACTTACTATAATGTATGTGATCTCCTTACAATAATTAATGTTTTCTTGCTTTGTGACTTCAACCAACCATCATTTATGAGTACTAGTTAAATATATGTTAAAAACTGTGCTTTGTCCGGCTGGCATGGCTCGGTGGTTGATTCTCAGTCAGGGCACCTGCCCCAGTGTGGGGCATGCAGAAGGCAGCCAAATATGTTTCTCTCTCTCATCATTGATGTTTCCATCTCTCTCTCCCTTCCTCTTTGAAATCAATAAAACTATAATTTAAAAAAAAACAACTGTGGTAGATTATTGTTCAGAAAATACTTCCTCCTATCTCCTACCTCTGATATTTCCTTATTGTATCAGTTTAGTCTTATCATGTGTTTCAGTTTTCTGTTCTATACTTTTTTGTTGTTTTTTTTTCAATTATTTTACAGTGTTCCTCCTGATATTTCCAGTACCCAAGCACATACATTGTCATTACAATATCATTGACTATGTTCCCTATGCTGTGCGTTATATCCCATGTGGTGACTATTTTGCAACTACCAATCTGTACTTCTCAACCCTTCCCCTTCGTACCCAGTCACCCAATCCCCCTCCTCTGTCAAATTTTTCATTTTTAATATATCTCTGCTGTCGTTTTGAATAATTCCCTAACAACTACCTTCTAAATTACTGATTATTTTAGCTGCTATTAATCCATTTCAAGAGTGCTTATATTATTTCAATTATTTTCCTTTAATATTCAAATGGGGATGTTTTATTTTTCAATACTTTTTTTCTAGGTGTGTGTATTCTTTTAAGTTTTCTATTTTCACTGTGTTTTTTATCCTTATAGTTTTATGCTTTTATTGCTTTGATCATTTTAAAGATATTTGATGTCTTTTCTTATTTTGATTTAGTTCTATTATCTCAAAATTCTGACTTCTTTTTGTGAAAGCTGGTGACACTTTGTTGATTTATTTGTGTTGTGATTTATTTTTAATTGCAAGCTCCTCTGTAGTGAAGCTTGAATTTTTTCTCCATTGAATTCCATCGAGCCTGGATTAGAAGAGGGTAGCTATAGAGTGGTGTTACACATTTCCAAAGTTATCGCTGGGCCAAGACAACTTTTCACTAATATCTTGGACTGAGGAGTTTTGCAGCACACGGTACATTGCATTCATACTCCGTATCGCCAGAGGCATGGGAAAAAAATGCCATTGTTTTTGAAAAGTATAGTTATCATATTAAAATGTGCCCTTTATTATGTTATATAAAAGTTTATTGTTGTCTTAAAATAAGTTAACATATTTATAACTGACACCATGCAATTATAAAGGATCATGAGACTATCTGCTATAATGGCTAGCATCCTAAAGAGAAGAGCTAACAAGTGTTGTCATGAATGTGAAGAAAAAGAAACCCTTTTGCACTGTTCGTAGAAAAATAAATTGATACTATTAAAAAGATATGTGGGCCCTAGCCGGTTTGGCTCAGTGGATAGAGCATTGGACTGCAGACTGAAGGGTCCCGTGTTTGATTCTGGTCAAGGGCACATGCTCAGATTGTGGGCTCCATCCCCAGTTGGGGGCGTGCAGGAGGCAGACGATCAATGATTCTTTCTCATCATTCATGTTCCTATCTCTCTCTCCCTCTTCCTTCTTCTCTGAAATCAATAAAATATGTATTTTTTTAAAAGGTTAAAAACAGAACCAACATATGATCTAACAATCCCACTTCTGGGTATATACACAAAGGAACTTAAAATAATATCACAACTAAATATATACATTGTTGTAGCATTATTTACAATATCCAAAAGATGGAAACAACCTAAGTGTTCTTGAATGGATGAATATATAAAAAAGATGTGATGTGTGTCTATATTGATATATTACACAACAATGAAAATAAGGACATTATGCCATTTGTGACAACATAGATGGAACTTGAGGACATTAGACTAAGTGACGTAAGTCAGATAGATAAAGACAAATAATATTGATGCCACTTGTATGTGGAATTTAAAGAAACAAAGAACTCATAGAAACAGAGTAAGTAGTGGTTACCAGGAATCAGAGATGAGAAAAATCAAGAGATGTTGATCATAGGGTACAAAATTCTAGGGATATACTATTAATGTAAAGATAATGATTATAGTTAAAAATAATGTATTATAATACTTGACAGTTGCTAAGAGAGTAGATCTAAATGTTCTCACTACAAAAAAAGAACTAGTAGTTAAGTGACATGATACAGGTGTTAGCTAATGCTAGGTGATAATCATTTTTTAAAATATATTTTTATTGATTTCAGAGATGAAGGGAAAGGGAGAGAGAGATAGATACATCAATGATAAGAGAGAATCATCGATCAGCTACCTCCTGTACACCCCCTACTGGGAATCAAGCTAGCAACCCAGGTATGTGCCCTGACTGGGAATCAAACCGTGACCTTCTGGTTCATAGGTTGGTTGATGCTCAACCACTGAACCACACTGGTCGGGTGGTGATAATCATTTTTAAAATCCATAAATGTATTAAATTAACATGTTTACATCGTGTTTTACACGATGTTATTTCAATAAACCTGGAAAAAATAAACTCAGATAAAAGATAATGGATATTTTAAATGTTTCTCAATTTTAATTTCTATTATGATAAATCTTAATATATATAAACTATATGAACAAAAGTTATTCTGTGGTTTTTACTAGTAAGGGGATAAAAGATTCTTAAGACCAAAATTAGACTGACCTGCATTCCTTAAGAGAAATAAATCTAGTAATCTCTTTATAGAGAGGACATTACAGCATAAAGCTACAACATAAACCTTTCATTCCAAATCCACTAATGAAACTTTTACATTTTATATGGGTATCAGAAAAAGAAAGTGAGGATCTCAAAGAATAATAGTTCTTATTAGAGGTTCATTAGAGTTTTTGTATAGCCTTGATCATCTGTCCAGGCTTGCGAGTTAGTGAAAGGGGGTATAAACAGCTGGATTATTACTGGTAACTCTTTAGTTGTATGTATGACATGTGTTCAGAGTAAGTGTTAACGGAAGAGATTGAAGAAAATGATTACTGAAGGTGCTCAAACAAAGCATGGGAGCATATAATTTTATTTGTGCAGCAACCGATAAGATAAAATCAAGGGTGAACAAAACTCCTTTCACAATGTTGTGGTCAATCATTAAACATGAAATGAGTTTCTGAACTCAACCTGTTTGCATTCAAATGATGAGAGAAATCATATTTTAAATAAAGAAGAAATTATAAGGTAAGTAATACTGATGTGGAATATAAAATATTTTTTGCATTTAAATGATCATATAAATGCCTAAATAATTATAAAAAGTATTGATTCATAAATGAAGTAGGATTACTAGCAAAGTTTCCTTCAATGTATGTTTGTTTTTTTTAATTTAAGGGATAGTTTTTCTGGATAAGAATTGTTGAGAAATCAGGATATAGCAAGAATATAATTGTTGCTAATCTTTTCATTGTTGAGGATCTTGTTTTGAAACTCTTAAAAATGAAACTGAAATGATATTGTCAAGGTCAGAATTTGGCTTCAACCTGAAACAATGTGAACTCAAAGAAAGAAGAGGGTAAAATAGAAACTTTAGAAATACAGATAACTGCAGACATTTTAGCCCCAAGTAGAGTAGGCCGTTGAAAAAGAGTAATTAGTGAGAGTGAGTGCTGAACCCTGGAGAAACCAGTGGTGAGATGAATAAAGTCCTTATTATAGATCCATCAATTCAGATTTTCTCATCTTCCAGTTTATGAAACTAGCTTTCATTTTTAATGCATACACTCATTTCCGATGGTTCTAGCATTTTCACATATAATTTCAAATTCAGAAGCTCTAAATGTGACACCAGGTGCCACAGTGAATCTATCATTTTAATAATATTTAAAGTACATTCATAAGCTCATTGATATTATAATCATTCTTTGTATATTTATGTGCTAGATTTTACTATAGATAAAAATATATATATACCAGAAAATGTTGGCTAAATCTTTGCCTTCAAGAGTTTATGTTCAGTAAGAGAAAATAAAATGACAATTATCATTCAACATGCAGTGTGGTAATAACTATGAGACATAAAGTCCGTATTTTATGCATTTAGTATAAAATATTGATAGAAAATAATATTAGCTATCAATGTGATCTTGGTAAATTAAAGATATAGAATCAAGCAAAATAACTGTATCTGCTACAGAAAACATCTAGGAAAAAAAGACATTTTTCCCTAAAAAAGTAAAAAGTGAACTGCAAGCCAATAGCTGTAACCAGATAACAGAACCTGATAACAGAAGTTAATAGCAGAGCCTAAAAGGAAAATAAAAGAAACCTAAGGTAATTCCAATATAACAGCTGTGGTCAAACAGCTGGAAGCAGACATTTAACAAATTGGAATTCTGGAGGTTCTTGTGGATTGCTAAGAGGGTATAATAAAATAGAAAATTTGGTAGACACAACATTTACATTACTTTTGGTGGAATTCTGAGTTCATGTTGTACCTATTTTCTGGGTCTCTGAGAATTACCTTAATCCAGGAGACACATGAATTTGATCATTTTATCTGACCTCTTACCTTTCTAAAAGAGATTTTTTAAATAAAGTGTTACCAAAGTCAGGAGAGTAGTAGAATTTCCCATCATTATTTGGTGAGGCACAGCTTCAGCACGCCTATGATACAATCAGGTTGCTAGGAATTGTGGAGAATAATTCAGGAGAAGACATCTCCAATACCCTTTTAACAATAAACATTCGTTTAAAAAAACACTGCAGTCCCGGCCGGGTGGCTCAGTTGGTTGCAGCATCATTCCGTACACCAAGAGCTTTTGAGTTCAATTCCCAGTCAGGGTACATACCTAGGTTGCAGGTTCTATCCCTGGCCAGGGTTCTTACAGGAAGCAACCAATTAATGTTTCTCTCTCTTACTCTCTCTTTAAAATCAATAAACATATCCTAGGGTGAGGATTAAAAAACATACACACACAACACTGCAGAAATGTTGGATGATGATATGGAGTTAAAAACAAATTAGCCACCATAGATAATACATACAAGTTCTGATGAATAGCACTGGAATCATAGGTCAAGAAGAGACCACAATATTTTCTTTTTAAGTGAACAAGGTAGATTATGATAAAAGATTACTTTTAAAGTCACAGATGAGGGTGAGATTCCAAGGTTATTGTTTTTCCCAAGTGTCCTCAGGCAAGTGCTATATTCCTTCTGGCTCTCAATTTTTCAACTATAAAGAAAATGTATTTTCCCTTGCGCAGCCTTTTTCATTGAATTTTTTTGAGGATCAAATGATAAAACATATGAACCAAACAGAACTATAAAAGATTAAATGAGCATCTATATTTTAATATACTTGATTAGGAACATACTGTAAGAAAAAAAATTAGGAAAACACTAATGGAAGGAAAACAAGACATATTCTGTAACATATAGTTTGATTTTGAGGGTATTTCTTATTTGCAATCACAGTGCTTTAGTTTTATATTTTATTACCTCTTCAAAAAAAATTCCCATTTTTACTCAGAATTAAAATCTGCAGTTTATACTTTTGATGTTGGAGTAATATAATTTAACAATGAAAAGAAACTTATTCATGGTGAAAGACTTACTTACATTTCAATATTATATCATAAAATTGTTAGGCTTTCTCTAAATACTTTTGCAACTTTCTGTCATATATATATATATATATATATATATGCCTAAGCGACAGTCTGACCGTCCTACCGGTAGCTATGGCGTGCGATGACCACCAGGAGGCAGATGTTCCGACTGGTAGTTATGACACACACTGACCACCAGGGGGCAGGTGCTTAATGCAGAAGCTGCCGAGCTGTGGTGACTTGGCAGCTGCGGTTCTCGGGTGATGCACCTGGAACCAGAGAGGAAGGAGACCAATTCCAGGGTGCTTCACACAAGAACCGCCCTCTTGCAATCTGGGACCCCTTGGGGGGATGTCAGAGAGCCGGTTTCAGCCTGATACCCACAGACCAGGCCATGGGACCCCAGGCTGAGGGCCTCTAGTTAACATATAAAGTGGAGTCTAATTTAGTAAGTTATCATTAACAATATGACTGTCATCAGACTGGAAATTTCTACTGGTGAAAACTAGCACATTCTCTCCCCAAAGGCTGGCTTATATAGAAATTCAAATTATAATCAATTGTTTGCTTAGGCAACTCTGAAGCAGTAAAAGAGGAATATTCTAACTTGAATATTTACTGGCAATAGACCAAGATGATGAGAATCATTCACTGTTATGTTGGAGATCATCTATCTCAAAATTTCCTAAATGATATTGCAATGGGCTGATAAAAGTGATATGCTCTGTAAAACATAATGTGTAATCAATTAATTCTAGAAATGTGTTTCCTCACTGCAAGACTTCTCACAGTTTTTAATGTGCCAGTGTTTTTCTTGATGTCTCAGTGGGAAATCTCATAAGCTCTGTTTCCAAAACAGATTCGGGGGTAGGGGGTACAGCGATCTGATATCTTCCATACTAGAGATCCAGAAAGACCAGATTTAGACATTATAATACTCAAAAGGCTCCAGATACTTTTCTCAAGATGTGTGGACATCTCTTTTGAGATGTGTGGCATGCCCAACAAGTACAATCAATCAGTGAACTTCAAACTAGCGAGAATATAAGCAGAAATTAACTCCCTGGATTGTTAACTGTGGCAGTGGTATGTGAGAGCTACCAAGGATACAAGAAGGGAACAGACATAGAGGAAAGCAAACTTGGAACAGGAAGAAAAGAAAACCAAGTTCTGATGAATAGCACTGGAATCATAGGTCAAGCAGTGTCTGTAGTCAACTATACATTTTTTCCCAATCAACACAAGAGAAACTTTATTGAGGCTCATGGTCACAGGTTTCAGAGTTCAGGTAGAAGGCTGCCCTGTGGACCCAAGGAGGTATTGGGGCCTTATTTGACCTCATTCTTAGGGCACAGGTTGTTGGTATGGTCACACTTCTCCTTGTGGCAGTTGACAGTACGTGGATGCAGGTGGGAGTGACCCTTGTGACAGATCATCTTATCACAGTTGTACTTCTGGGCAAGCTGGTGGAGGGCGGGTTTGATGATACCACCCCTCAGACGAAGCACCAAGTGCAGGGTGGACACTTTCTGAATGTTGCAGTCTGTGAGAGTGCGGCCATCCTCTAGCTGTTTGCCCACAGAAATCAGACACTGCTGTTCAGGTAGGATGCCTTCCTTGTCTTGGATTTTAGCTTTGACAGTCTCAATGGTGTCACTGGGCTCAACCTCAAGGTTGATGGTCTTGCCAGTCAGGGTCTCTCTCTCTCTCTTTCCCCTCCCCCCTCCTAAACCAACTCGCAACCAAAACAACTTTACTAACAAGGGCAAAATTAGAAGAGGTTCCTCAACTTTAGTCAATGGCTGATATTTTGTACATATTAATAACCCTTAAAATTATCACATTCTTTATACATGTAAGTCATATCCTATATAATAAAAGGATACTATGCAAATTGACCCTAACAGTGGAACAACCAAGAACGACCGGTGGCTATGATGGGTACTAACCACCAGGGGGTAGATGCTCAACATAGGAGCTGCCCCCTGGTGGTCAGTGCATTCCCACAGGGGGAGCACCACTCAGCCACAAGTGCTAAGGATGTCCAACCGCAGGGAGCGGGCTTAAGCTGGCAGTCGGACATCCCCCAAGGGATCCCAGGCTGCCAGAGGATTGTCTGACTGCCAGCTTAGGCCCGATCCCCCGGGGAGTGGGCCTAAGCCAGGGGTGGGCAAACTTTTTGACTTGAGGGCCACAATGGGTTCTTAAACTGGACCGGAGGGCTGGAACAAAAGCATGGATGGAGTGTTTGTGTGAACTAATATAAATTCAAAGGAAACATCATTACATAAAAGGGTTCAGTCTTTTTTTTTTTTTAGTTTTATTCATTTCAAACGGGCCGGATCCGGCC
>NW_005358943.1:1777077-1786486 GCF_000412655.1 Myotis brandtii | reverse complement strand
TTGGTTGATGCTCAACCACTGAACCACACTGGTCGGGTGGTGATAATCATTTTTAAAATCCATAAATGTATTAAATTAACATGTTTACATCGTGTTTTACACGATGTTATTTCAATAAACCTGGAAAAAATAAACTCAGATAAAAGATAATGGATATTTTAAATGTTTCTCAATTTTAATTTCTATTATGATAAATCTTAATATATATAAACTATATGAACAAAAGTTATTCTGTGGTTTTTACTAGTAAGGGGATAAAAGATTCTTAAGACCAAAATTAGACTGACCTGCATTCCTTAAGAGAAATAAATCTAGTAATCTCTTTATAGAGAGGACATTACAGCATAAAGCTACAACATAAACCTTTCATTCCAAATCCACTAATGAAACTTTTACATTTTATATGGGTATCAGAAAAAGAAAGTGAGGATCTCAAAGAATAATAGTTCTTATTAGAGGTTCATTAGAGTTTTTGTATAGCCTTGATCATCTGTCCAGGCTTGCGAGTTAGTGAAAGGGGGTATAAACAGCTGGATTATTACTGGTAACTCTTTAGTTGTATGTATGACATGTGTTCAGAGTAAGTGTTAACGGAAGAGATTGAAGAAAATGATTACTGAAGGTGCTCAAACAAAGCATGGGAGCATATAATTTTATTTGTGCAGCAACCGATAAGATAAAATCAAGGGTGAACAAAACTCCTTTCACAATGTTGTGGTCAATCATTAAACATGAAATGAGTTTCTGAACTCAACCTGTTTGCATTCAAATGATGAGAGAAATCATATTTTAAATAAAGAAGAAATTATAAGGTAAGTAATACTGATGTGGAATATAAAATATTTTTTGCATTTAAATGATCATATAAATGCCTAAATAATTATAAAAAGTATTGATTCATAAATGAAGTAGGATTACTAGCAAAGTTTCCTTCAATGTATGTTTGTTTTTTTTAATTTAAGGGATAGTTTTTCTGGATAAGAATTGTTGAGAAATCAGGATATAGCAAGAATATAATTGTTGCTAATCTTTTCATTGTTGAGGATCTTGTTTTGAAACTCTTAAAAATGAAACTGAAATGATATTGTCAAGGTCAGAATTTGGCTTCAACCTGAAACAATGTGAACTCAAAGAAAGAAGAGGGTAAAATAGAAACTTTAGAAATACAGATAACTGCAGACATTTTAGCCCCAAGTAGAGTAGGCCGTTGAAAAAGAGTAATTAGTGAGAGTGAGTGCTGAACCCTGGAGAAACCAGTGGTGAGATGAATAAAGTCCTTATTATAGATCCATCAATTCAGATTTTCTCATCTTCCAGTTTATGAAACTAGCTTTCATTTTTAATGCATACACTCATTTCCGATGGTTCTAGCATTTTCACATATAATTTCAAATTCAGAAGCTCTAAATGTGACACCAGGTGCCACAGTGAATCTATCATTTTAATAATATTTAAAGTACATTCATAAGCTCATTGATATTATAATCATTCTTTGTATATTTATGTGCTAGATTTTACTATAGATAAAAATATATATATACCAGAAAATGTTGGCTAAATCTTTGCCTTCAAGAGTTTATGTTCAGTAAGAGAAAATAAAATGACAATTATCATTCAACATGCAGTGTGGTAATAACTATGAGACATAAAGTCCGTATTTTATGCATTTAGTATAAAATATTGATAGAAAATAATATTAGCTATCAATGTGATCTTGGTAAATTAAAGATATAGAATCAAGCAAAATAACTGTATCTGCTACAGAAAACATCTAGGAAAAAAAGACATTTTTCCCTAAAAAAGTAAAAAGTGAACTGCAAGCCAATAGCTGTAACCAGATAACAGAACCTGATAACAGAAGTTAATAGCAGAGCCTAAAAGGAAAATAAAAGAAACCTAAGGTAATTCCAATATAACAGCTGTGGTCAAACAGCTGGAAGCAGACATTTAACAAATTGGAATTCTGGAGGTTCTTGTGGATTGCTAAGAGGGTATAATAAAATAGAAAATTTGGTAGACACAACATTTACATTACTTTTGGTGGAATTCTGAGTTCATGTTGTACCTATTTTCTGGGTCTCTGAGAATTACCTTAATCCAGGAGACACATGAATTTGATCATTTTATCTGACCTCTTACCTTTCTAAAAGAGATTTTTTAAATAAAGTGTTACCAAAGTCAGGAGAGTAGTAGAATTTCCCATCATTATTTGGTGAGGCACAGCTTCAGCACGCCTATGATACAATCAGGTTGCTAGGAATTGTGGAGAATAATTCAGGAGAAGACATCTCCAATACCCTTTTAACAATAAACATTCGTTTAAAAAAACACTGCAGTCCCGGCCGGGTGGCTCAGTTGGTTGCAGCATCATTCCGTACACCAAGAGCTTTTGAGTTCAATTCCCAGTCAGGGTACATACCTAGGTTGCAGGTTCTATCCCTGGCCAGGGTTCTTACAGGAAGCAACCAATTAATGTTTCTCTCTCTTACTCTCTCTTTAAAATCAATAAACATATCCTAGGGTGAGGATTAAAAAACATACACACACAACACTGCAGAAATGTTGGATGATGATATGGAGTTAAAAACAAATTAGCCACCATAGATAATACATACAAGTTCTGATGAATAGCACTGGAATCATAGGTCAAGAAGAGACCACAATATTTTCTTTTTAAGTGAACAAGGTAGATTATGATAAAAGATTACTTTTAAAGTCACAGATGAGGGTGAGATTCCAAGGTTATTGTTTTTCCCAAGTGTCCTCAGGCAAGTGCTATATTCCTTCTGGCTCTCAATTTTTCAACTATAAAGAAAATGTATTTTCCCTTGCGCAGCCTTTTTCATTGAATTTTTTTGAGGATCAAATGATAAAACATATGAACCAAACAGAACTATAAAAGATTAAATGAGCATCTATATTTTAATATACTTGATTAGGAACATACTGTAAGAAAAAAAATTAGGAAAACACTAATGGAAGGAAAACAAGACATATTCTGTAACATATAGTTTGATTTTGAGGGTATTTCTTATTTGCAATCACAGTGCTTTAGTTTTATATTTTATTACCTCTTCAAAAAAAATTCCCATTTTTACTCAGAATTAAAATCTGCAGTTTATACTTTTGATGTTGGAGTAATATAATTTAACAATGAAAAGAAACTTATTCATGGTGAAAGACTTACTTACATTTCAATATTATATCATAAAATTGTTAGGCTTTCTCTAAATACTTTTGCAACTTTCTGTCATATATATATATATATATATATATATGCCTAAGCGACAGTCTGACCGTCCTACCGGTAGCTATGGCGTGCGATGACCACCAGGAGGCAGATGTTCCGACTGGTAGTTATGACACACACTGACCACCAGGGGGCAGGTGCTTAATGCAGAAGCTGCCGAGCTGTGGTGACTTGGCAGCTGCGGTTCTCGGGTGATGCACCTGGAACCAGAGAGGAAGGAGACCAATTCCAGGGTGCTTCACAAAGAACCGCCCTCTTGCAATCTGGGACCCCTTGGGGGGATGTCAGAGAGCCGGTTTCAGCCTGATACCCACAGACCAGGCCATGGGACCCCAGGCTGAGGGCCTCTAGTTAACATATAAAGTGGAGTCTAATTTAGTAAGTTATCATTAACAATATGACTGTCATCAGACTGGAAATTTCTACTGGTGAAAACTAGCACATTCTCTCCCCAAAGGCTGGCTTATATAGAAATTCAAATTATAATCAATTGTTTGCTTAGGCAACTCTGAAGCAGTAAAAGAGGAATATTCTAACTTGAATATTTACTGGCAATAGACCAAGATGATGAGAATCATTCACTGTTATGTTGGAGATCATCTATCTCAAAATTTCCTAAATGATATTGCAATGGGCTGATAAAAGTGATATGCTCTGTAAAACATAATGTGTAATCAATTAATTCTAGAAATGTGTTTCCTCACTGCAAGACTTCTCACAGTTTTTAATGTGCCAGTGTTTTTCTTGATGTCTCAGTGGGAAATCTCATAAGCTCTGTTTCCAAAACAGATTCGGGGGTAGGGGGTACAGCGATCTGATATCTTCCATACTAGAGATCCAGAAAGACCAGATTTAGACATTATAATACTCAAAAGGCTCCAGATACTTTTCTCAAGATGTGTGGACATCTCTTTTGAGATGTGTGGCATGCCCAACAAGTACAATCAATCAGTGAACTTCAAACTAGCGAGAATATAAGCAGAAATTAACTCCCTGGATTGTTAACTGTGGCAGTGGTATGTGAGAGCTACCAAGGATACAAGAAGGGAACAGACATAGAGGAAAGCAAACTTGGAACAGGAAGAAAAGAAAACCAAGTTCTGATGAATAGCACTGGAATCATAGGTCAAGCAGTGTCTGTAGTCAACTATACATTTTTTCCCAATCAACACAAGAGAAACTTTATTGAGGCTCATGGTCACAGGTTTCAGAGTTCAGGTAGAAGGCTGCCCTGTGGACCCAAGGAGGTATTGGGGCCTTATTTGACCTCATTCTTAGGGCACAGGTTGTTGGTATGGTCACACTTCTCCTTGTGGCAGTTGACAGTACGTGGATGCAGGTGGGAGTGACCCTTGTGACAGATCATCTTATCACAGTTGTACTTCTGGGCAAGCTGGTGGAGGGCGGGTTTGATGATACCACCCCTCAGACGAAGCACCAAGTGCAGGGTGGACACTTTCTGAATGTTGCAGTCTGTGAGAGTGCGGCCATCCTCTAGCTGTTTGCCCACAGAAATCAGACACTGCTGTTCAGGTAGGATGCCTTCCTTGTCTTGGATTTTAGCTTTGACAGTCTCAATGGTGTCACTGGGCTCAACCTCAAGGTTGATGGTCTTGCCAGTCAGGGTCTCTCTCTCTCTCTTTCCCCTCCCCCCTCCTAAACCAACTCGCAACCAAAACAACTTTACTAACAAGGGCAAAATTAGAAGAGGTTCCTCAACTTTAGTCAATGGCTGATATTTTGTACATATTAATAACCCTTAAAATTATCACATTCTTTATACATGTAAGTCATATCCTATATAATAAAAGGATACTATGCAAATTGACCCTAACAGTGGAACAACCAAGAACGACCGGTGGCTATGATGGGTACTAACCACCAGGGGGTAGATGCTCAACATAGGAGCTGCCCCCTGGTGGTCAGTGCATTCCCACAGGGGGAGCACCACTCAGCCACAAGTGCTAAGGATGTCCAACCGCAGGGAGCGGGCTTAAGCTGGCAGTCGGACATCCCCCAAGGGATCCCAGGCTGCCAGAGGATTGTCTGACTGCCAGCTTAGGCCCGATCCCCCGGGGAGTGGGCCTAAGCCAGGGGTGGGCAAACTTTTTGACTTGAGGGCCACAATGGGTTCTTAAACTGGACCGGAGGGCTGGAACAAAAGCATGGATGGAGTGTTTGTGTGAACTAATATAAATTCAAAGTAAACATCATTACATAAAAGGGTATGGTCTTTTTTTTTTTAGTTTTATTCATTTCAAACGGGCCGGATCCGGCCCGCGGGCCGAGTTTGCCCACGGCTGGCCTAAGCCCTAAGCCAGCAGGTGGACATCCCCTGAGTGGTTCTGGACTGCAAGAGGGCACAGGCAGGGCTGAGGGACACCCCCCCCCCAAGTGCACAAATTTTCATGCACTGGGCCTCTAGTATTATATATAAAGACAATACCTTGGGACATGTTTTGCTCTTATCATCTAGCTCATTGAGGTGATTTATTTTATCTCTGCTCTGACTCAATATGCATTTGTTTTAGATTTATTAATCAAGGGAATTTTGTTTATTTGCAAGTTTTCCTCATTTTTTCCCTCTGTACTACTGCATTTGAAGCATAATAATGAATCCAATGAAATGGTTCTGACCAGCTATTTTTATGAAAATCCCTTTGACTCAATGGGGTGCTTTTTGCTATTAGGACTGCAGCACATAGTATCTGTAAACTAAGCACACCCAACAGTATCTGGCACCTAATAGGCTTGGAGGCTGTTGGATTTCATCCTAGAAAAAGTAATCAATCTGCTATTTTCTATTGCTATAGGTATTGCTCTCTTTGGACTGCACATGTGCTCAAAAATTTGGTCTGCCAGTCCCTCTCCTCCTCCCTCCAAGAAAAGATGTTCCTACAGTGAGTGATGTTTTTAAGAAATAAATATGTTAAAATTGTTAATAACTGATACACTATTATGTTGAGGAGACAGAGGGAAGCTAAACAGACAGGGACTGGGACCAGGGGGGTGGGAATAAAGCCAGGGAATCCAACTAGGTGGAGTTACTAAGGCACCCCAACTGGGCTTGGAAGGGAGGGCATGCTGGAGAGACATGAGCTTTAAAATATATGAGTGTTGCTGAGACAGATGATGTACAGGTTACCAATCACAAGACAGTGAGGCGTATAACCATTCCCAAGAATGTTATTAAGGCAGAATTCGTTGAAAAGACCAATTAGTGAAAATATTTTCTTGGAGGTGGAAAATATAGAATGCCCTAGACTTAAATCTGAACTCTAGTTAATTATAAGTTTAATTAACTGGATGTAGTAAGACTTAGAAAGAAAAAGGCTGATTATCCCGTGTCTTATGGCAATAAAATGTATATTCATTATTGGCCTTAGAACATACTAACTGGAACTGCTAAGGCTTAGCTTGTCCTTAATGGTTTTAAACAATAGTGTTACATATTTCTATGCACTATTACCCCAAATGCCACATATTATGGAAGCAGAACAACATTGTCATTTAGTTCTAACAAGTAAAAAACTAAAAATAAAAAAGTAAACTTGACAGAATTTTATTCCTCAAATAGCAGTCAAAAAATATCTTTCATTTATCCTGCATTTGCCACACATTGGTGTCTTCCTTAACTCTAACCCCTCAAGGTTGGCAGAAAATGTAATTTTGCTTAATAGAGATATATCGCTCATGAGGCATGATTCGTCTCAGTACAAAATCATGATTCTACCAATCACAAGGAGCTGCTTTGTGACACTTAGAGAAGCATTTCATTTCCAGAAGGTGGTGCTCTAGAATAGTTGGAAACAGGTTTGCTTCCATCTGAAACAAAGCAGACCTCCATTCATTAGCATCCAAGTTAACTGAAATTCTAAAACACAGAGTCCATGTTCAAACCAAAAAAAAATGCCCTGCTTCCCTTTCTTTGATAGCATTTAAAACTCTAAATCTTTTTTCGATGCCAGTGACCTAACTTATTGTCTGGGAAAATTAGCAACACAATTGTTTAGAGATTGCAGCATTAAAACAAAATAGACAAAAACATAAGGGGACTTGATAGAAAAGTAAGTCAGTATTACATAACACTGTATTGTTTCTGTTTTGCCTTTTAATAAAGTTCATTTATAATTGTATTAAAATAACATTTGAAGCCATGCAATTGTATTATATGCAAAATCAGATAGTTATGGAAACTTGTATCTCCCTATGATTACTAAGAATATATCTGAAATTATAAAAACCTTGGCCTATAAAAAGCATATGGAGAAGCTGAAAAAAGAGTAGAAATTTAGAAGAGACATAAAAAAAATTCTTCAGTGGAGAAAGGACAATTTTGCCTAGTGAAAATGTATGTGGAATTATAGAGGTAATAAAGTTTGACTACAATAAATTGATCCATTTTCTATGCAGAGACAGATGGGGAACATTTGTGATTTTGCCTGAGATTGTAAATATTTCCAGCACATTTTTATTTCTGTCAGCAATAAGAATTTATTCAATGGTCAAAAGTAAACCGTATTTAGAATGCCAAAGTCCACTTAAACTGTAAACTAATAATTTTCTGAAAGAATTGGAAGTCTTAGTCATAATCATTTATATCCTGAGAGCTACTTGTCTATTTGAGTATTGTTGTTTACCAGTTGTTATAATATGCAAACCACTAATGCATCTTTAAAATAAATAACTGTAAGTATGTGAAATTATAGGCTGACTTGAGATAAATGATGTAAAATGTATTTTGTGCCGCACTTAGTATCACAAATGCATCAATGCGTCTCACTCTTACTTTACTAAGGTTTTACATAGTTTAAAATAGTTGATGAGATCAAGAATAAAGTCCCCTCAAACATTTAAATACTAGAGGCCCGGTGCATAAATTCATGCACCAGTGGGATCCCTCAGCCTGGCCTGCAGAATTGGGCTGAAACTGCTCTCCAACATCCCCCGAGGGGTCCTGGATTGCGAGAGGGCACAGGCCAGGCCAAGAGACCCCACCGGTGCACGCTTGGGCTGGGGAGGGACACGGGAGGTTGGCCAGCCGGGGTGGGACTACGGGAGGGCTCCAGGACATGTCCAGCCCATCTTGCTCAGTCCCGATCGGCGGACCCAGCAGCAAGCTAAACTACCTGTCAGAGCATCTGCCCCCTGGTGGTCAGTGCACATCATGGTGAGCAGTTGAGCGACCTTAGCATATCATTAGTATATTACCCTTTGATTGGTTGAGCAGCCTACCAGTCGAATGGACACTTAGCATATTAGGCTTTTATTATATAGGATGCATGCTGTTGTATTAAGTCTGTATTTCTTGAAATATGTACCAAAAATGTTTGGATTATTCAAAATTAATTATCTGTTGTCTTGGTTAAATTACAACTTCTCTGTAGTGTCAGTTCACAATGCATTTTAGAAATATATACCACACCCATTTGTAAGGATTTGGATGGATGTTTGCAATAAACCAGTAACTAACTTACCTGAAGGGAGGAAAACAGAGGGGGACAAGATTACTTGTGACCCTTTGGCAATATTAATATCTCTACTAATAAACCATATCTAAATGTAATAAATCCTATTCAAATTTTTAAATATGTGAATTACATTTATTTTTCTTTAAACTTGTCCTCAATTTGAGTTGTTTCTACAAAATGGATAAAAAGAAAATTCAGTTACAAAGCTATAAAATGCAACTCTTTCAAATATTAACATCTGAAATTAAGTAGACCAAATATTCAAATTCAAATCAATGTTTTCAGTTCTCAGACAAATTTAGACATACATTACAAAATTTTCTAAGCAGGGTATAACTACTTATGTAGAGGCCACAATTGCAGATAGAACTAACACAGTATACATTCCTGACTCTCAATTTTGCTCAAAGATTGAGGTGAGGAGGGATCATTATATTTTAATCAAACTCAACATAATTATTCACTGTGTACATCTACACTAATAAAAGAGAAACATGGTAATTAGTGTATGACCGCTGCCCTTCCCATTGGCTAATCAGCATATCCTTATGCAAATTAACTGTCAGCCAAGATGGCGGCCGGCAGCCATGCACTGAAGTGAGCAGGGAGGCTTGCTTGCTCCAGTGACTGCGGACTCCAACGTTCCCCGCCTAACTTGCCGGCCTCTCAGCTGCAACTCTAAGCAACT
>NW_005358943.1:1718105-1775567 GCF_000412655.1 Myotis brandtii | reverse complement strand
CCCCCCCCCCCCCCCCCCCCGAGTGCACAAATTTTTATGCACCGGGCCTCTAGTTTAATTATAAAATAAAATGTAACATCTTAAATAAATTTTATATTTGCTATGTACCAGTGCAGACTCTTTTGCCAATAGGATACTTATTGGGAAAGTTTAAGAAAAAAATGTTGAGCGTCTATTCTCCCCCAGATTATATATTTTTTTAGAACTTGAAACTCATCTTTACTTAAGTCAATGTTACCTACAATGTGTATGTTAATAAAAAATTAGGATAATCATTATATTAAAAATTTAAAATTGTAATTACTCTGAAATTATATCACTTGTGGAGAGACATATTTTTTCAAAGATTATTTTATTTGATCCTAAAATACCCATAGATGATTGATTTGGAATACATTATTCTGTCTTTAAAGAGAGGCTAATCAACCAAAATGGGATGTCAAAAAAAAATGTAAGTAAAAATTAATCTGTTATGGGACTATCAGTTCTGGCCATGATAGAGTAATTTTCATCACATTTACAATTATGCTGTGTATAATTGCAAAATTGGACAAAATTGGAAAGCATAGAACTCAGGAGTGTGATCGTTAACTGGAAGCAAATACATAAAAATGAGGTCTACCTTGGATTGTTCTGTCTTTTTGTTAGGGATCACTGTCTAATTTAAGAAGTGGAGTCCAAACACAGAACAGCAACTCCTTGAGTAAAAGAAATAAAGATTGAATTTCTGGGCCACCAAGGTAACATCAATGATGAGAGAGAATCATTGATTGGCTGCCTCCTGTTATTTGTAGGGAAGGGTACCAGAGAGAAGGTAGCTGGACAGAGAACTCTTCCAATCTGAGTCAGTGTCCTCTCGAGTCTTTGTTCAAATGTTAAGCTCTCCATGCACGGAGAGACACTTCAGACTGGCACACTGCTACAAAGCTACAAACTCATCAAAGGTTCTGGGCAGAGCAGTGCTGGACCACATTATCGACTTCCCCAGCCAGAGAGGAAAAGCCTTATTGAATACCATAGGAATTCAGTTGAAACTCCAGAATTGCCAGGGCTCAGGAACAAGGCTGATCTATCCCCTACTGTAAGCAAGCCCAATATGATCAAGCTGAGCCACTAATAAAATCACTTGCATGCCAGAAGCCAAATTAAAGACTTCACAGTCTCCTGGCATAGTATAGAATATCTATAAAGGAGGAACTCATCTATGGGGTTAGAATTTAGAACAGTAATTGTGTCTAGGAGCAGAAGTGGGGATTTCTTGGGAGAGGCATGATGCCATTTTCCCTGGGAAAATGAAAATGACCGATATCTGGACAGGGCTCTGGGTTAAACAGGTATAGGTATTTTTGAAAACTCATCAAACTGTACACTTAAGACCTATACATTTCACTGTATGTAAATTATGTTTCAAAAAATGGCATATTCAAACAAAATAATAGAAAAAGGGAGGCATTTTAAAAAATGTGTTTAATTTTTTTATGAGACAAAATAGAAATTTTATTCCTTGCTGTATTTATTTGGCTCCAGAGGACAACAAAATGAGTAAAGGAATAAAGGTCAATAATTAAAAAAAACCTTTTTTTGTGAATGCATATATTTAGTAGAAACAATGTAATAAGGGTGTTCAAATACAAATAGGCCCAGCACCAGGATCAAGATCTATTGACAATGAAATCTTAAAATAAACATATTGGTGCTTAGTATGTTCAAAAAGCAAGAGGACGTGAATAAAACACTGACTCTATAGTATAACAGGAAAGTAAAAATATATACATGCAAATTGTAATACAAGGCAGGAAGTGATACAGCATGGGGCAAAAGTAGGTTTACAGTTGTGAGTATACAAATCACAGTTTATTCTTGTAGTATCATTTATTAATTATTGTATAATTTCCATACAAGCAACTGTAAATCTCCTTTTGCCTCACCCTGTATATGCCTCAAAATTTGTTGAGATAAAAAGTAATGCAATTTCAGAACAACAGAAGATATTAAGAATGGTTTTATCTGAATAACTTAAACCCAAAAAGGTAAAAATAGACTCACGAGGAAAATAGCCTTCAGGTGTCATGCCACTGTATTCTGTGGTTGTAGTTCAATGATCCCCGAAGCCTGAAAGTATTCACGTATATCTCAAATGTCCACAATATAATTCCAGTTTATCACTATCCTTATGTTCAAATTCTAATTATGGATGGTACAGTAAAGCACAACAATTAGTAGATCAACTTAGCCAAAAGCCAATCTGTTAACTTCAACAAATTTTCTTTTAACATATTTTTATTGATTTCAGAGAGGAAGGGAGAGAGAGATAGAAACATCAATGATGAGAGAGAATCATTGATCGGCTGCCTCCTGCACACCCCACAATTGGGATCAAGCCCCCAATCCAGACATGTGCCCTGACTGGGCATCAAACCATGATGTCCTGGTTCATAGGTTGATGCTCAACCATTGAGCCACGCTGGCTGGGCAACAAATGTTCTTTAACTTTCAAGAGGGTTGTTAGCCACATGTTGTCTTCTGATCTCAACTCCTTAAGCTTCATATCTCAGCTCTACTCTCCCCCTGGCAACCCTATGAGCCATAGGCAGTGAGAATTTTCTCATGCTGCTCCAAAGAGAAAAAGTGCATATTAAGCTTGGATTTGAGAAACACAAGCAATTTACTCTAATCAATTTAAGGATGGTGGAGGAATATGTGTCTTGATTTTGTTTTTATTTTTTTAATGTAGAGGAATTTTCTCAGCCTGTCTTATTAAGCTGAGAAAAAGTCTAAAATCCATTTAAAATCAATGCTCTATTTTTTTGTGTGCACTTTGTACTCTAAACATTAAATTTACATACACTTAATGATCTAAGATAGTTTTTAGTTGCAATTGCTTTCTAGAATGGATTATCTAGACTTTATAAGATCACATTTCAAGTTAGTCCATGTATGACCATTATTTCTCAGCTTTATACCAAACTATCTGAAAATATAGTCTAACATGTGAGCCTATGACAGAATATTTATTGGAATCACTGTAATAATTACTGGCCTCAACATTCAATAGATAAATTCTTTACTGTAAATATTTTCTGAAAAATAATTATTTGAGAAAAATTAAATTTTTATTCTAACTTTGTGGAATATCAATACTTTGTACTATTCATATAGAAATAGTTTGAATCTCTGATCCAAATTTTTAAGTAATGTAAGATTTTAAGACAAAGAATCATTTGAATCTATGTAAACTGTGCTTATGTTGTTTTAATCCAAACTCAAGATACCCAAAATATAGCAGTGTAAACAGAAATAATTCTCTCTCTCTCCCTCTCTTCCTTATATCTAAGATAAAGATAAGAATCGGCACTTCAGTTTTTTCATCCTTGGTACTCTATTCATTACCATCTGCTGTGTGTGTGTGCGTGCGTGCGTGTGTGTGTGTGTGTGTGTGTGTGTGTGTGTGTGTGTTTGGAGGGGGGCAGACGGGAGTGTGCACATGAAGTCCTATTAAGAGCACAACCGGGAGAATCACATATCACTTCTTTTCACATATCATTGAATAGAACTAGTAACTTGCCCACATCTAGTTGAAAAGTAAGCTGGGAATGTTGCCTTTGACTGGATGGCCATCTACTGTCGGAGCTGAAAACTTGCAGTCCACTCCCAAATAAAGTCCCATTCAAAAAAATGGAAGAGTACAGTATTATAGTAGTAAGTATAGCCAGCTTCCAAAAAAATTGAAAGAATAGGAATAGCAGAGCTGTCACTGTTCAAAGCAATGATCAAATCCTACCAGATAGGAATTTCAAACATTCCCTGCTAAGGAATTTCCTTGATAAAATCCTGATTGTATTATCAGAGAGTAATTCCTTTGTCCCTTGTCATTTATGGTTCCTGTTTTCTTGACTTTGGGATATTTCTTTTTGTTACTTCTACTCTCATAGAGACTGGTTTGCTTGTGACCACCCTGATTTATGCTCATGAATTCTTTGTTCTAAAAACTTCTTAAGCATGTGTGGTCTCTGACTCTTATACATTCAGGGTACCCATACATATGTACGCATTACATTTGATTACCTTCTCTTGCTAATCTGTCTCATGTCTGTTTGATTATTAGGCCAGCCAGAAGAACCTTGAGGGTGGAGGAAAGTTTGTTAGTCCTGCACAGTGGCTCGGGAGCAGGATAAACTCACTGGCTGGAGCTCTGCACTTCGCCACGCGGTGCAGCAGACGAGGAGATCCTGGGGCCTCTGACACAGGCCAGCAGAAGGTAAGGGTTCTTACCCGCCACACGTGCTCAGGTCTCTCTGCAGGATCCAGTGGGAGCAGAAACTGTGAGAATCCTTTTCTTTTTTCAAAATTTTGATCATCAGAAGAAAATATTTGTGAAACTAGTGATTCTTGGTTACCTGGTATGAGTATTCATGAGTTTGTTTTTTCTGTCTTTGTCTTGTTTCTCCCCTTTATCTTGTTATAAGTCCTGAATAGTTGGCCTTATGCTAGTGAGAATACTTTCTCTCTGGCTTCTACCATCCAGGGTGCACTTGCCAAGGTTCCCCTTGCTCTCTATCTGGCCATGAGAGACTCTCAAGGGACATTTCTGTGTCTATCTTGTTCCTCCCAGACATGGTCTCAAGGGGGAAAGCATGTGATTGCCTGTGTGTTGGGACAGCTGTTTAAACACAGGGCCCCCCTTCTTTCTAAGGCTAACTCTGGGAAGACACTTTATCTGGTGAGGGTTGCATCTTTCTGCCTTTTCCCTGGGGACTCTTGCATCCACAGTACTGGTTTGAGTTGCTATAGATCCTACCATCAAAGCCAGATAGCGGATCCTTTTAATTGAAAAAAAAAGAAAAAATGTTAAAGGGCTCTCATGTTGTTATAATAGCTAGTCATTAAGATTATCTTATTAAGATGAAAGGACAGAAATTAGAACAAAAAACAGAGTCCATTCAGACCTCTTCCTATTTGCCTTCCAACATTTTCAAATACTGTAAAATAGCGGGACACTGGAAGTACAATTGTCCTGCACTTTAGAAGAAGAAAATTGAAAGAAAAATAATGGTGAGATCTTACCAAAAGACAACCTGAAAATGTTATGTCCTGAGGACTGAGTTTGGTAACTGTCAGGCTGGAAGCTTCAAAATATGACCAGACAGAAACATGGGCTGGACTCCATTTATGGCTGGGGCCCCACCAAACTACTGCCATCCCTCAAGGAAAGTATAACCTAAGATTGCAATGGCTATTATGAGGAATTTGCCAATTAGAACAATGGGCTAAAGAAAACAGACATTGACTGGGTTAGAAGAAGGATTTAGTACAGTACTTACATAGGCTGAATGGACCAACCTGGCCTCCTGTTGGCCCCACAAGATTAAAGGTCCCCAAACAAGTCTGCTCTGTTTACTCCAGTGAGGAGAAATTTAAAATACTGGGGGGAAAAGATTACAATAAGAAACCTGACCAGCAATAGCTGAGACAATAGTCAGGCCGGTTATATCAAATTAAAAATTGATACCAGGAATAGGGACCCTGGCCTTGACCTCTCACTGGGGACTCAAAGCCTTTTTACTCAAGAGTGGGCAAAACGGTCAGGAGATAGAAGAGAGCGATTTCTAGAACTCTTTGATATGAGAATCCAAGCACTGTGAATCCAAAACCCACTGGTGAAGCCCTGACTCGGGCTATAATTGGGTTAAAAGAATATGGAAATGTAAGAATTGATAAGATTATAAACATTGGAATACTTAAATTATCTACTGTAGGACTTCGTTCAGCCAGATTTCAGGCAGCTCCAAATGATTATTGCTCTGTGGTTTAGCTGTAATTTTGTATGGTTGTTGGAGGATTCAAGTGCCGCATTTACCAGAAGTCCTTTTTTTTTTTAAGTTAATCCTAACCTTAGGATATTTTTTCCATTGGTTTTTTTGAAAGAGTGGAAGTAGGAGAGAAGGAAGAGAGGTAGACAGAGAGAGAAACATTGATATGATAGAGATACATTGGTT
The DNA here is from genome assembly GCF_000412655.1 of Myotis brandtii. Classification (NCBI taxonomy): domain Eukaryota; kingdom Metazoa; phylum Chordata; class Mammalia; order Chiroptera; family Vespertilionidae; genus Myotis; species Myotis brandtii. The sequence goes on along the minus strand of NW_005358943.1, from coordinate 1,769,571 downwards.
GCCTCCCTCATGCACCCCAACCGGGGCCAGGGATCAACCTGCCCCCCAGGTACATGCCGTTTACCAGATATTGAACCCAGAACCCTTTGATGCAGTGGCCAACACTAACTGCTGAGCCACTTTCCACAATCTCTAATAATTCAGGCACCCACTTCACTGAGAAAATCATATGAATCTTGACAGATGGCCTTGTAAACTTCTTAGAATTATCACTGACCCATCACCTTCAGTTATCAGGCAAGGTTAAAAGAACTAATGGGAAAACTGAATTCAAGCAGAACAATTTTAATTACATAGGACTGAATGAATAGATAGAAGGGTTACAATTTATTACTTTTTATTTGAAATATTACTGATTTTTAAATCTTTTGTTTTACAGACATAAGGAATATTTTTTTTTCTTTCTTGTAAATCATGTGTGACTTAAAGCAATTTGGTAAATTACACCTTTGTAACCAGTATTGAAAAAGATTATTTTTTTCTCTCTAATTGATCCCTCCAAACTTTGGAAATTCTCAACAATTAAGTATTTTTGTTTTCATGGTCATATATTTGTTTGTATAAGTTCAATAAGAATCTGTTCTCTTTACAACAGGGTACAATTAGAAACTAGCTCTATTATAAGGCTTTTTGACTGGAATGATACATTCGAGGGAGACATGCACAAGCTCAGATATGACCAGAAAGCCTAAAGGAATTAAGATTGATTTTGGAAGCCAGTAAGAATCCCTTGGGGGGGCGGGGTGGGAGACCTAGCCTGGTACATTGCTTACATGTTTCTCAGTAGTTTTTCCAGGTAAGGATAGAAGGTTTCTTACTAGAAGATGCAAAGAAAGAAACTCAGGGTACATTGGGGACCTCAAAATGAGAGGTTTTCACCCCAACCTGTAGGTATTGCACGCAAAGTCTGATGACAAGTATGTGGCTTATCTTTTTCTGGCCTTGAGAGGCCTTTTTTAAGTTAAATCTGAAGATTGCTTGTGAAAAATTCCAGTAAAGCAGATTTAGAAGATCCTATGTGGTTATTTACTATTTTTGCTGGATTTATACAAACAATTAGGCCAAATTTATTGAAACTAAATTTGTTTTGCAAATAAATGTCTTAATTTTGTTTTCTTTGGTAGAGATAGGGGTAATTTTAGAGAAAATATTTCATATAACATACTTTTGTGGACATTGGGGTCTTGTGCTGTTCATTGTCTTTTGAGTTGTTGTGTTTGTTTTTCCCTACCTACTAACTGGACCAGATCCTGATTTTTTTAGTTTTCTTAAATATGTGGCTGCAACCCTCCCAAATAGCATTTTCATTTTCCCATCCTTTGGCTTGGGATCACTAAGAACTAAAATTGCCCTTTTCAAGGCCATGCAAGCTACAGTGGGACAACTTGATGTAGACTTCAGAGAAATCACCACAACAGCTCCTATATGGAAAATCTTCATGCCATTGACATTCAAGCTGCAGACCAGGAGAATCTGTCAGACTATACCTGCTGTCTTCACTCCATCTGAGAGTGATTTGAGACAGACATCTAGAACTCTTCTTGGCTGCTTGCCTTCTGAAGTCAGAAGCTGTGTTTATAGTCTGCTCCAATGATTAACCTTTATTTTTCTTTTGTTTCCATAGAGATGCCTCTTATTAAATACCCTAGTGCTTCCACCATAGGCTTAACTTTGGGAGCCCACCTGCATCACGGCCTCCTAAAATGAAACACAACTGTTTAACTGAACTGAGCCTTCCTCAAGACTGAGGCTGGTTTAATGAGATATGGAACAGTCTACCCACCCAAAATCTGGAATGTGAAACTTCCAAGGAACTTTCAGAGGAGGCATTTGTGAGGGTTTAGTAAGAGTCACACCAAGATATGCCTCTGTGACATGCAGATTGTTTTGAGTTAAAGGGAACTTTAGCTGAAGGCTCAAGATAAACGTTTGCACTTCCCCCTTAACTACTTAGAAAAATTAGAATTAGAGGCCTTACTCATATGAGATTATCAGGGATAACTTCTTTTGACCTATCTATAAGGTAGGGAAATTTTCTATTGACTAAAGGTCTGCTCTTCTTATCATCCTGCAATGACCTTTAGATGCCCTCAATGCACGTTACCTCACACCTAGCTCAGGATGTCCCATACACTCATGTTCCTTTTCTATATCTGAACCTCTTGTGCATATGGGGTCTCTGACTCCCTCATGTACTTGGAGTTCATATATGTATATATATATATACACACACACACACATATATGCATTAAATTTATTTTCTCTTGCTAAAAAAAATATGTTCCTTTTCACTCTCAAAAAACCTCTCAGAAGCATTTGATTACCCTATTGGACACTATTTCTACTCCTTGAAGACTGCACATATTTTGTGGGCTATATTCTTCTGTGTCAGTGGAGAGGCTTCTGGAGTTGCTTCAAAGGTCAAACACACCTTGGCTTTTAAAGATCAATATACTCCCTTTAAAAAGTATCGTATGCTTTTGTTCTAGTCACAGACAGATCCATGGACAAATAACCATAGCCAAAGATCTAATCTAGACAGGATTTCTATGCTTCCAGAGGAACCTTTTATATTTACTGGTCTCTTTGCTCAGCACATTTTTGCTTTCCTTCAATTTAATGGTCTACTTTGAAACTAGCTAAAAACATTAGTTTAGGTAGGAAATCATTGACCTTAATCTAACCTTTGAAACTGGAATGTATCCCAATAACTGAGAAGTCTTAATGCAGGCACTTGAGGACACCAGAGGCCCATTTACTGCTACAGCTGCTTCTTTAAAGTCACCTGTTATAACCAGACCAAGTATATCTTGTTGCACAAGGAGACATAGCAGCATTCTGAGTTTTTCCAATGTTCTGTTTTTTTCCCAAACAGTTCAGAGGTCACATGTTCTTTTGGCAAGAAGTCTACCTTTTTGAGGATTACAGTGACAATCTTACCAAATGTTCATAATGAAGTAATGAGGGTCACTGGCTTTCCAGCTTGCAATATCTGGGCTCCTGCCGCCCATTACCTAACTATTGGACCAATGCCTCATTTTTTTTGTGTGTGTGTGTTTTTTTTTGTTTTAAGTATGGTAGAGTTCCACATCTAATAACCAAATTACGGTTTACTTCAGATTAAGATGCTATTAAAATGAAAGAGAGAATCTAAAATCCAGCATCTCAAATAAGATAGAAATGTATGTGTCATTAAATAGTTCAGGGATAAGTGGTTCGCTGTTGGCAGAGGGTTCTACCATTCTCAACATGTGACTCTGCTCTGAATTCAGGGAAGTTCTTCAACCTTTGCCGTCACACCGTGATCAGAAAGAGGGCAAGGCGCCAGGATATTGTATGCTCTACCCTTGTGAGGACGAACCGGAAGTACCAAATATAACATCTTTTTAAATGATATTACCTAGAACTTGGTCGCTCTCAATAAGGGGGCTGAGAAAGGCAGTTTTCAATTCGCTAGATAGGCAACCAGTTGAAAATCTATTTGGAAAAAGGTTAAGAACAAATATTGGGAAACAACTCACAGTCTGATACACTTGTTCAGAAACAAATCTAAATATTGGAACAGGAAAGATTTAATACAGAGAATAAATTACTTTCAAAACAATGAAAGGGCCGGTTCGGTGGGCTTTAAATAGGAACAATACACTACAGAACTGACACATCCGGGGACCGAGGCCCTCACTGGAACTACTGAGTACAAGCATTCCACTTTCAAAGCAATCCCCAAATCGGAAAGCTGGGAATTAGCTGTCACCACTACTTTTGACACAGCTGCCTCTCAATGCCAAGGGAAGTGCAGAACAAGCACTAGAGTATTGCTTTAGAAACCGAGATCTTGCTTGCCAATAGAAAATAAAATCCAAAGCAACACAAATAGTCCTTGCTTCCACCTTCCAAAATGTGTGAAAATACATTTTAATGGTAGAAGCTAATTCTCATCCTGACTCTTCGGAAGTGTCACTTTAAGCTTTTCCGACTCTATAGCCAGAAATGTACACAAGGATGAAGGTTGGCAAGGTGTTTAATGAGCCAATCCATGGCCTTCTCCAGGGCTGCTAATGAACAATAGACGCCCCGACAGAGCAGATATTGTTAAAGCAGTATTTATTCCCACTGAATACCCTTTAATAAACTTTTCATTTGTTTTTAATCTTTAGTAACTGAATGTATTAATTTCACCAAAAAATCTCAAGAAACTCAATTTGTATAAGGTTGAAGAATATCAATATTAATTTCTTGCTCCTTTACACTAGATTTTAAACAAATACAATTTTTGAAGGTTTGAATTGCGATCTTTATAAAGACTTCATGTACTATTGATTCATTTTTCCCTCCTGTCAAGCTGAAGTGAATAAAAGAGAAAGCAATTTGTGTTTAATATACTATTAAGCACCAATGCATCTAGCACTTCATTTCAAAATAACTCGGTCAAGATATTTCCTTTTATTTGCCAGTTTCCTAATATTTTAAATTGGAATATATAAACAACTTTATCGGACCTACAACTTTCTTCATTTGTTTTTCAAGGAGATACCAACTGGTTCAGATCGCTATGCTAGGCAACAGGGCTAGGGGTGGGAAGCAACCTCCATGGTAGCAGGACTTTGCCAGTCATGTTCATCACACTACTCCCAGCACCAGGCAGCTGCTAAGCACCCAGGAAACACTCTAGAGCAGTGGTTCTCAACCTTCCTAATGCCGCGACCCTTTAATACAGTTCCTCATGTTGTGGTGACCCCCAATTTCATTGTTACAAATAGAACATAATTAAAGCATAGTGATTAATCACAAAAACAATATGTAATTATATATGTGTTTTCCGATGGTCTTAGGTGACCCCCGTGAAAGGGTCGTTCGACCCCCAAAGGGTTTGCGACCCACAGGTTGAGAACCGCTGCTCTAGAGGCATGCTTGACTTAAGAAGTGAAGTCCCTCTTTCAAAGGGTTTATATAAATAACTAGAGGCCCAGTGCAGGACATTCGTGCACAGGGCAATGGGGGGACAGGTCCTTCAGCCCGGCCTGCGCCCTCTCACAGTCCCGGACCCCTAGGGATGTAGCAGTGCACCAAGGGCAGGCGGCTAGGGAGGAACCTGGATCCGAGGCTGCACGCTGGGCAGCTCGCACTCATCCCAGCCCGCTGCGCCCACTGCCGCCCCTGGGAGAGGCTCCCAACGCTGTGGCAGCTGCACTCACCAGTCGTGAGCCCAGCTTCTGGCTGAGCTGCACTCCCCCTGTGGGAGCACACTGACCACCAGGGGGCAGCTCCTGCATTGAGCGTCTGCCCCCTGGTGGTCAGTGTGCATCATAGCAACTGGTCGTTCTGGTTGTTCTGCCAAAACGGTCAATTAGGCTATTATATATATATAGATAATGAGAGAGTATGAAGGTTAGGAAAATGCTGAGTGTGTATAAATCATGCATGTAGCCAGTCTCAAGGTTTTGGATCATAACTCTGTGTATTCAACTTTAAAGAGGACTATTAAATTCTATCATATTGGCAAGGTTACTGTGGAAGAATCTTTCCAAGGTCTGAGGCTAGACAACAGCCTGACTCATCTTCAGCAGCAGTATACCAAGACAACAAACTACCCACATTTATAGTACATTCTACTTAACCATGTAAATTATTTCTCCTTATTGCTATTTTTAAAATATGATTAGATGATAACAATTATTTTTACATTCAAATTGAGCTAGAGTCCTGAGGCTGAGCAAACAAAATTGGCAATTTCTTAAGCTAGACAAAAATGTGAATATATTAAATCCTAATTAAATAAAGAAAATAATTTGAAAGTGAAACTAATAGAAAGGCTAGAGCAGCGTTTTCAAGGGTTCAGCTCTTCTGTGAATTGAATCACTGTTTCCACCTTCCTGATCCGCTTCCACATTCAAATGCATGATAGAATGAGCAAAAGTACTTCCAGGAGAAATATTCTCTCTTTAGCTATTTTAAAATATATATATTTCTTTTGCATCGTATTGCTAGTCGGTCTCTTTTGCCAGAACATCTGTTTCTCACAGAGAAGCTACTTCATTGTTGCATTTTTGGCTTAAATCCTTATTTATTATGCAAACTCCTTTTTTTTTTTCCATACAACCCTCCGGTGTTTGATGAAAAATAGATTCCCAAACATGCCAAACCTGCCAAACAGGAATCTAAGCTTCCAGTGGAAGCATAATGTTCCCTTGAAATAGAAGTGCTTTAGCTTGTATGAACATATTTCACTCTTGAAAAGAAACGAGATTATGTTTCATTTCTGGAAGATATATACTTCAGGTAAGAGACTGCAGCAAACTTCCTATATTTCACCAAATACGTAGGAGAATATTTTAATCCAAGTGCATTTTTTTTAGCAACGTAGCTAATGATATTGTGAAACTTAGGTGGTAGATGAATTTAAAACTGAGTCAATTTGTTCTCCAGAAGATAGATCTTTTCTAGAAGTACAGATTATGCCTGGATTATTCCTTCTCTCGCTTTCCCTTCCTTTCTCTTCCTTCCTCTCTTCCTCTTTCCCGTCTCCTCTCTCTTCCTCTCTCTCTAAGGCCGACTTCATAGCTTGCATGGATACCAGACCCTTTGTATCATCTCCTAACTGCTCACTCTCATGTTTTTCAGTCTTGAGACAAGTTCAGTCATGTCTGCTGGTAGATTTTTTTCTCTGCACACTTTTCTCTGTCTTGAAGCTAATGCAGGTCGTTTATACACTGCATGCTGACGGCAACTCCAAAAGGAAATTCTTATTAAATGAAGGGTGGATATTCTTAACATATGGGCTTCCAGCTGATTAGAGCTCCTGCTGGAAAAAGCAGCTGTTTTCTCTCTGTTCTGTCACTCCACGCTGGGCTCCTCCTGCCCTGCCCTGTCTGTCTGCCTCTGTATTGGCAGCTCGCTGAAGGCCACTGTGAGCCGGTGTGTGTCCCAATCGCCCCCTTCTTACCTGGCAAACAATTAGATATCTGATACTTAGGATTGAAGATAGAAATGATACACACACTTTTAAAAAATAATGATAATGTGTAACCATGTATAGTGTAAAACTTTTAAAATGCATTATCTAATGTAATATTGTAGACAGGTAACAGACTTAGGTTAAAGAACTCATGTCACGTAAGTTATGAATAATGTCACCTACGTCTTTAAAAACGTCATTAAGGCCCTAGGCCGGCTTGGCTCAGTGGATAGAGCGTCAGCCTGCGGACTGAAGGGTCCCAGGTTCGATTCTGACCAAGGGCACATGCCTGGGTTGCAGGCTCGTTTCCCAGTAGGGGGTGTGCTGGAGGCAGCCAATCAATGATTCTCTCTCATCATTGATGTTTCTGTCTCTCTCTCCTTCTCCCTTCTTCTCTGAAATCAATAAAGAAATATATTAAAAAAAAAAAAACACGTCATTAAGAGCTTGGATTTGAATCAAGATGTTGGAGCTCAGGGTCTCTTTCCCTGACATGCTAATCACACTCCATACATGTTTACCTACCACCTGGGGCATGGAAAAAGCAAGTTTGTGAATGGAACGTAAGAAAATAGTACCGTGATTGACCTGGTAAATGAATAAAGACAACTTCATCCAGCTCCTATAGAAAAGGCTCATATTATGTAGATGAGTTGACTGATTCATTGAATCAACAAACTCATATGTTGCCAGTGTGAGCCTCCAGGCCATAATTTCAAGATTTTTCTCTCAGAGCTGTAACCATCATTGTCCTGAGGAAGCCCTCTTCAATGAGTAAAAAGCAGAGTACAATTTCCTTGGAGCTTAGAAAGAAGAGTGATACACTAGTCATTTTCTATCCGGAAACATATTACATTGTATTTCTAAATAAGTAATTACTTTTTCCCCATATTTATGATCTGAAGAAATGACACAGATAATCATAGATAGCAAAAAGTGAATTCTTATAATTATTTATGCACAAATTAATTTTCACTGTTATTAAATCTTATCAATAATTCTTTTATAATAAAATTTGTCCATTTTTAAGGTGTTTTTTTTTCAATCCACTCTTCTATTGATGGGTACTTGGGTTGCTTCTATATCTTGGCTATTGTAAATAATGCTGCAATGACCATGGAGGTGCATATATATTCTTTCAAATTAGTGTTTTGGTTTTCTTCAGATATATACTCAGAAGTAGAATGGCTGGTTCATAAGGCAGTTCCACTTAAAATTTTTTGAGGAATCTCCATACTGTTTTCAATGCTGGATGCATTCCTATCATTACTGCACAAGGGTTCCCTTCTCTCCATATCATCACCAACATTTTTTTATTTGTTGATTTATTGATACCATTCTGACAGCTGTGAGGTGATATCTCATTGTGATTTTAATTTGCATCTCTCTGATGATCAGTGATGCTAAGCATTTTTTCATATGTCTATTGGCCATCTGTATGTCCTCTTTGGAGAAGTGTCTATTCAGGTCCTTTGCCCAGCTTTTAATTGGATTTTTTTTTCTGTGTTGAGTTTTATGAGTTCTTTATAAATGTTGGATATTATCTCCTTACCAGATGTATCATTGGTGAATATGTTCTCCTATTTAGTAAATTGTCTTTCGACTTATTCATGGTTTCCTTTCATGTACAAACTTTTTAGTTTGATGTAGTCCCATTTGTTTATCTTTTCTTTCGTTTCTCTTGCCCAAAGAGATATATCAATAAATATCGCTAAGAGAAATGTTAGATATTTTATAGCCTATGTTTTCTTTCATGAGTTTTATAATTTTTGAGTCTTTCATTTAAGTCTTCAATCCATTTTGAGTGTATTCTTGTATATGGTGTAAGAAGGTGTTCTAGTTTCATTTTTTTCATATACTTGTCCAATTTTTCAACACCATTTATCAAATAGCCTGCTTTTACTTATTCCCCTTTGAGCATGATGTTAGGTATGGGTTTGTGATATACGGCCTTTCCTATGTTGAGGTATGTTCCCTCTATTCGCACTTTGCTGAGAATTCTTATCACAAATTTGTTGCTGGATTTTGTCAAATGTTTTTTTCTGCATCTATTGATATGATCATATGATTTTTCCTTCATTTTGTTTATGTGGTATATCACATTAATTGATTTGAAGATACACAATCCTTGAATCCCAGGAATAAATCCTACTTGATAACTGTATATGAACTTTTTAATGTATTGCTGAATTTGGTTTGCTAATATTTTATTGAGGGTTTTTGCATCAGGGATGTTCTTTAGTGATATTTTCATCAGGGACATTTTCTTTCTTTGTAGTGTCTTTATCTCATTTCAGAATCAGGATAATGCAGGTCTTATAAAATGAGCTAGGGAGTCTTCTCTTCTCTTGAATTCTTTGGAATAGTTTGAGAAGTAATGTATTGCTGAATTTGGTTTGCTAATATTTTATTGAGGGTTTTTGCATCAGGGATGTTCTTTAGTGATATTTTCATCAGGGACATTTTCTTTCTTTGTAGTGTCTTTATCTCATTTCAGAATCAGGATAATGCAGGTCTTATAAAATGAGATAGGGAGTCTTCTCTTCTCTTGAATTTTTTGGAATAGTTTGAGAAAGGTAGGTGTTAATTCTTTGATTGCTTTGTAAAGTTCACCTGTGAAGCATCCGGTCCAGGACTTTTGTTTGTTGGGAGTTTTCTTATTACTGCTTCGATTTTGTTGGTTGCAATTGGTTTGTTTCTTCTTAATTCAGTTTTGGAAGATTGTGTGTTCCTAGGAATTTATCCATTTTGTCTGCATTGTCCAATTTGTTGGCATGTAGTTGTTAGTAATATTTTCTTTTAATCCTTGTATTACTAAGGTATCAGTTGTTGCTTCTCTTTCTAGCATTGTTTTCTTAATCATAGGTAAAAAGGATATAGCATATTCAATTTCCCTTTCCTCTTGTAAGACAGAAAATTTAGCATGCCTTTTAGTTTTAATTGAACTAGTCTCTGTTTTTTTCACCCAGCTTATTAATATGGAATGATTTTGAAATTATTATGTTTGAAATTATATTTGTAATAATTATTTAGACTATGTCAATGCTATATGATTTTTAAATGATTGATCTTAGTTTCCTATTTCTAAATTTATATTTTGATTAAAATATTGTCAACATTTTTCATTGAAAGAGTATACAAAAATTTCTGAGCAGTTACATACATGCAAAATATTTTTTAGCTCTATCACTAATATATGGCAAAGGAATACTTGATGTAAAATATACTTACCCTCAAAACTATGTATTTATTGTTCCCTGAGGACAGTTAGTATTTAAAGGTAAAGTCTATATTCAGGCTAACTTTGATTTCTTTTTTCTCATCCTCCCCCTCCCCCTTTCTTTTTGATAGGTAAATGTTTTATTTTTGACATTTTAAAAAATTAGCTATTTTTCCTGGTTGCATGTGTGTATGTGTCAGGTATGTATGCATATTCAGATTTATTTAGCTCAGATTTCCTTTTCTGTTACTTTCAATGTTACCTCTTTTCATTTGTTCTGATTATATTTAGGATTTCAATAGTATGATGTCAGATGTTTATTCAGACTGTTGCAATTGCAATAGTGTCACTCATTCATTTCTATCATGGTTTCATTTTTTTCAGTGTTCATAGAGTGTTCCTCAATGCTATTTCAAAACTTAGTTTTTTATGTCAATTCTGCTTTTAATGACAATTTTAATGTTAGTGAAGTTTTAGTCTCTTTACATATCTCACTAAGCTCCATTTTTATTAATAAATCTCTCGGCCAATTTCTTCTATATCTTTATTCTTCATTTTATTATTTTGGTTTCTATTTTATCTTTCTGCTTTATGTAATAGAATAGTTTTTTTTTAATTTTATAAGAACATAGTTAATTTTTATCATATTTACTTAGCATGTTTTTCAAAACTAATTTCTCCTCTTTTGTCTCAACTTTAAACAGTCATTTTAGTTCTTGCAGAATATTTCCATATCTATGTGTCACTTTTTTTTCCCAATTACTCATCCTGTGGGAATGAAAGTTGTCTCCACTGATTACTCATAAATAATGTCTGTAGCTTCATCCGACTACTTTCATTGTTTACCTGGTGGCTGTTAGAACACATTTCTCTTTTTCACTTAGACAGTGAATATAAACAGACTTAACCTAATTAATTACTGGCCACTAGCAGTCACTTAATTTCTCTAAATTCTGGACTTCATTTATCTTGCTGTTGTTTTCTGTTTGACTACTTTGAGAAGGTAAGCATATTTCTAGGTGATTCTAATCAACATATAGTTCTGCTTTTGCCAAAAATGGTCAACCTTTGCACTTTCTCATGGTATTTTACCTCACATTCTCAAATAAAGCATGTCAAATGCTTAGTCACTGTGGACTCCAGATATTTTTCACTAAAGCAAATTGTAGTCTTAGAAATAATGTAGGTAGAGGAATGGTAAAGTGGCTCTGGCTGCCAATGAAAGGTGTTGCAATGCAGCAGAGCAATAATTTTGGGGGTGAGGATGGAGAGAGTTGATAACCCTGAATCTCCCAGTTGGTCAGTAGCAGGGAAATGAGTCATCTCCTTACCATTTTACAGATGGCAGATAATAAAGCAAGTGCCAGACTTGCTTTTGTTTTCCCCTTATTCCATTTCAGCTTGATCTGCTTTGACTTTACTTATGGACGATTGGATGAATGGTTGACAGTCTTTTTTTTTATTGGTAATGTTATACCATAAACAAATATCATTTTTCACTTTAAAAAATATTTGGTTAATTTCTAAAATCATATACTACCATCTAGGTTCAATTCTAAAGAAATTCAACTGGCCTGGCTGGCATGGCTGAGTGTCGACCTATGAACCAGGAGGTCACGGTTTGATTCTGGTAGGGGCATATGCCCTGGTTGTAGGCTGGATCCCCAATGTGGGGCATGCAGGAGACCAGCCAATCAATGATTCTCTCTCATTGATGTTTCTATCTCTCTCTCTCCCTTCCTCTCTGAAATCAATAAAAACATATTTTTTTAAAAAAGAAATTCAACTGGAGAGATCTTAAATCCCTTGACTTATTTTATTATTACCATTATTCTAAGATTATGGAACTAAACTCATTTACTAAACTCACAGTGTTGACCAGCTTTTATTTTTGTTATTTATAAGGTGTTTTTTTTGGTTGTTTTAAAGTTTTCTAATTTTGTCTGGCTGTCTATTTTTTAAATTCAAACTTTATACATTTATTCATTTAACTCTTCTCTATGTTAATGTTTCAATTCAGTCCTATTGTTGTAGCCCCAATGCAATGAATCATATGACAAATGCCTTTCAGATATATGTTTTAAATAGTAAAAATAAAATATGGTTATTCAAGCCATACATATTAATCATATTTTAAAAGGAACGTCTTGTTGTATGTTTCATTGTGTGGGTTGGTACAATAAACATGTTCTTAGAAGCATTAAAAATTACCAATGCATCATATAATTATGGCTTTTCCTTATACATGGCTTTAAAAACTTTCTAGGATCTCTCTCTAAATCATATTCAGTCAAATTCATTATATCAATAACTTTGTCAAAGTTTCAGTTGAAATTTATGTTTCTTGAGAACTTATATCTTGTGCTAATGATTATGTTAATGCTAAGCATAATTAAGTAGTTATCTCTACACATTTATGATATTTTCAATATTTATTTCACCTATAAATTTACATTTATTTGGTGAAAAACAGAGACATGTTTCTAGCTACTACAACAGTGATGGATACTGTGTGGCTTGCATGCTTCCTCTCCCTTCTCCTACATCCACACAGAGGGTGCTAATGGAGCATTACCATCCCAAATTTTGCTCAGCTGCACAATTCTCAAAGCAATCCCGAGAAGCCACTACCATGTAATGAAATTTCATTTATGAGATAAAACTATTTACCAATTCAGTTTCAGATCCATATTAAAATTCCCCAAAAGAAGAAACTGTTATTAACTGGTTTCTGCTACTTACTTCTATTCTCAAATATTTACAAAAATAAGAGAAACCTTTGCGTATAGGGGAAATTTTGCTAGTATTGAACAATGAAGCTGAAACTAGATAGAAATAAATACGACAATATGCATCTTTTATATTTATTTAAAAATACAAAGAATAAAAGAACAAAATTACATATCCTAAAAATGTAACTTTGACAAATGTGAAGTTGTTTGCTAGAATATTCTAACATATTAATACTAGAGACCGGGTGCATGAAATTCTCTACTCGGGGGGTAGGAGGGTCCCTTAGCCTGGCCTGTGCCCTCTTGCAGTCTGGGAGCCCTTGGGGGAAGTCCGACTGATGGCTTAAGACCCATCCCCCCCGCTCCACAGGGAGTGGGCCTTAAGCCATCAGTTGGACATCCTTAGCCCTGCCATGGAGGTGGGAGAGGCTCCCACCACCGTCACTGCGCTTACCACCCGTGAGCCCGGCTTCTGGCTGAGGAGAGCTCCACCTGTGGGATTGGGCCGAAACTGGCTCTCTGACATCGCCCGAGGGGTCCTGGATTGCGAGAGGGCTCAGGCCAGGCTGAGGGACCCCACTGGTGCACAATCGGGGCCAGAGAGAGATGTGGGAGGTTGGCCAGCCAGGAAGCACTGCAGGAGGGCTCCAGGGCATGTCTGGCCCATCTTGCTCAGTCCCGATTGGCTGGACCCCAGCATCAAGCTAACCTACCAGTTGGAGAGTCTGCTCCCTGGTGATCAATGCACATCATAGCGACTGGTCAACCGGTCAACTGTCTGCCCCTTGGTGGTCAGTGCATGTCATAGCAAGCAGTTGAGTGGCCTTAGCATATCATTAACATATTATGCTTTGATTGGTTGAATGGCCAGCCAGATGACCAGACACTTTGCATATTAGGCTTTTATTATATAGGATGTTATTGGCTTATTACTTAAAAGGATTTTTAATATATTTCAATTAAACAGATAATTTTAAGAACTAGAACTGAATGGGTTTACTAGTATTTTGTATTCTGTGTCCCTTTAAAGTAAGAGTGACAGAAATCACAACTTGTAAAATGCATGGTGGGAGCTATTTTTTCCAGTTGGGATTTAATCTATGCACGATGCCTTGTGAATTTCTTTAGCCATCTTCACTTTTCTTTCCTAAAGGGAAATCTGACTCTCCCCAAGAACTCTGCTCCTTTCTATCTCTCCTGTGGAAGCTGTTCTTCCTCCCATGTCCCTTATATGGAGGAAGACAAGGCACGACCAACATTCTTCTAGATTGCCACTGTCTTACAGGTTATCTTTACAACACAGTATAAACTCCACTTTTCAGAGTACCATGACAACTTGCTCTACTGCCTATGTCCCTTCTATTTACTAACATCCACTGATCTAGTTCCTCCACATCCTTTAGGGATTTTTGCTCCTCTTTGCACTGGGTTCAGCATCATGATTTCACATTGTAACTCCAGGTCTCCCAGAGAACTCCAGGACCAGCCCGCTATAAATGTTCAAAATAAGGCCCTTTCTTCCTTTTAGTAATAGAACATTCTTTTCTTTTCTTTTTTTCTGGTCTCATGGCAACAGAGTAAGGGACTGCCTTTCCCAGTCTTCCCGTGGCTATATACTCAAGCCAATGGATGTGAGCAGAGTGATATGTGCAACTTCCAAGTCAGGATTTTGAAAGGAAGTTGCTTGTATAGTTTTCTTCCTGCCTCTCAGACTATAAATACTAGTTGTCTCCTACACTGGGATTCTGTTCTCAGATTAATTATATCTCTTCTTAATCCCCAAACTCTCTTAAGTTCTATGGCTTCAGCTATAAGATTTATTTTCTGAACTGAAGAATGACATATGCAAATACTCAGCATCTTTACTTACATTTTATACAAATCCTTGTGTTCCATACATCCAACAAATCAAGCTACCAATTCCTATTTCAATATTTACATTAGCAACTACATAAAACAAATGTACAGCTTCATGCACTATTATCAGTTGAACAACCTTCTAATCACCCTCAGTGTCAAGAAATAAACCTTTCCTACCACCCAAAAACCCTCCATGTGCCCTGCAACCCAAATACCCTTCTTCTCCCCAAGAATAAACACATTTCTGACATAATTTCTGCCCTTTTCTATGTAGTTTCATCATCCAAGTGTGTATCTCTAAAATATATGGCTTGGTTCTCTCTCTTTCTCTCTCTCTTGATTTGTGTGGGATGAGTATATTTTTGCACCCTTTTGCAATTACTGTGTTCCTACTCCACTTTTCCCCTTGCGATTTATTTGATAATGAAACTAGCTTGTATTTTCTGTATTTATTTCTGCCCTGGTTTAGTTTAACATATTCCTCTACCCTCTGTGTTTTCTGTCTATTGGTGTTTGGATCTAGAGGGTTAATCAGAATAGATTAGATTTTTTGGCAGGACTTCTTTATTGTAGTTTTGAATTTTTATCAGAAAGCACAAAATCCCTGGCTGCCTCTCTTTTTGCAATGTGAGCAGCCATCAATGCTTGATGCCTAGATTTTATAATTCATGACTTATTATAAAATATTGATAACCTGATAACCCAATTTTATCATTTCTTCATTTACTACTTGAAGTTCTTCTACAAAGAAACTTGCCTCATTTATAACATAGTTATCCAGTGATTAGTTCATATAAAAAAATATTTAAACATGTTTGTGCATGTACTACATTAACCTTGTGTTCTATAAAGGTGATTAGTGACTTGTATGTGTGTATCTGTGTCACTCTGATTACATGTATTTAAACATATTTGATGTTTTCCTCCATTTCAATTATTGTACTTGTTGGCCAATGGAGCCTTTCCAAGTTGGCTCTCAAGTCCTAAATGCACATTTGCATTCTCTGGTAGCTTCCTTACTAACTAGAGATGTAGGATCTCCTTGGTTCATCTTATATATTATCTTTCCTAGACCCCAAAATCAACTGGTCCTTCAAGGAGCCCTGCTTTCTTTTAGTGGGTGACAATCTAGATGTTAGGGATATTCATTGTTACTGAGATGGGCATTATTTCTAGGCCTTTCCAAGCAAAAAATAGATTAGATAATAGATATATGATAGATGATAGATAGATAGATAGATAGATAGATAGATAGATAGATAGATAGATGATAGATGATAGATAGATAGATGATAGAGGGCGGGCCCAGCCGGCCAACCTCCTACAGCCCCTCCCTATGCCAGCCCAGCCCCAATCGGCCCCCATAGGAGTAGGCAGGCTAGACACCACCCATGCATGAATTCATGCACTGGGCCTCTAGGTAAAAATAATTGTCTAGTCCTAATCAGTTTGGCTCAGTGGATAGAGTGTTGCCCTAAGTACCAAAGGGTGTCAGGTTTGATTCTGGTCAAGGGCACATGCCTAGCTGTGGGCTCAATCCCCAACAGGGAGCATGCAGAAGTCAGCCAATCAATGATTCTCTCTCACCATTGATGTCTCTCTCTCTCTCTCTCTCTCTTCTCTCTCTCTCTCTCTCTCTCTCTCTCTCTCTCCCTCTCCCCCTCCCTTCCACTCTGAAATTTTAAAAAGTAAATTAAATAAAAAAAACCCTAAAAGTAAAAATAATTGTCTAACTCAGCTATTCATTACTAATAGAACACTCAATAATAGACCCTTAAGTAGGGGAAGGAGACCTGGAAAACAGTATCCACAACTGCTTTGATCAGTTTAAAATTCTCATCTTGGTATGTTTTCCAGGTAGATTTGTTTGACAATAATTAAAACATTATTAGCTCTTACCAAAATACCACTAGGCTGTGTTTAGGGACCCTCCACCAAGTGTCATATTGCAAATGCTATAAGAATTGTGCCTGTGGCCTTCCACTGGTGTCATACATACTCCTTGGCTGTCCTTGTCCTTGCATGCAGTGGACTTCATTCCCACTAGATTGTTTTCCCCCTAAGTAATGTCAGAGCTGGAGGCTGACTTTTCATTGCATTATTTACTCAGAAGAATTGAATGAATTACTGCTTTAACTGCTTTATCTATCATGTTTAGGGCTGTAATTTTAACAATATTTAGGAATCAAAACATCCTTATAATTGGGTCTCGATGACTTGCACAAAGTTATCTGTGATATATTGTACAATCTGAACAAAAACATACCCAATATTCAAACCTTGACTATGGCATTCATAAATGCTACTTCTCTGCTTTTTCTATGGTAAAACACATTTAGTAGTATTCTATATAAAATCCCCTCAATTGACATGGAGCCTGCATCTATTAAAGTAATTTTCATATTGTACTGTATGATAAATTTGTGTCTATGACAGGGGTGGGCAAACTTTTTGACTTGAGGGCCACAATGGGTTCTTAAACTGGACCGGAGGGCCGGAACAAAAGCATGGATGGAGTGTTTGTGTGAACTAATATAAATTCAAAGTAAACATCATTACATAAAAGGGTACGGTCTTTTTTTTTTTTAGTTTTATTCATTTCAAATGGGCCGGATCCGACCCGCGGGCAGTAGTTTGCCCACGGCTGGTCTATGAGCTGCTTGAGGGCAAGAGCTGTTTTATCACTTTAGTATTCCCTGGGCTTTGCACACTGCTGGACATAATATACTTGTAAACAGTTACTGAATAAATAAATGTGCAAATGAGTAAATAGATGCATGAATAGATACATTGCTTTTTGAAGTCAGCATCTCTCAAAAATACGAATAAGGGACAGCTTTAAATTTTTCATGTATAGGAAGCTTGGGCAGTCTAATGAGAGGTGAAGTACCTATCCTATCTAATCAAGACAGAATATTCAAATTGACCATCACTCCATGACAAAGATGGTGGCAGCCGGGCCAGGATGCTGGTGTTGTTGCCATGCAATGATGCCAGCATTCCACCCTGCTCTGCTTGCAGAGGGCCTCTGGGCAGCACACGCAGGCGCAGAGTGGCAGGGTTGGTGTGGGACACCTGCCTGCTTGGAATGCTGCCTCTTAAAACCTATGAAAGTAGTTCAGCTTTCCTGAGACCACAGTATGAGGAAGCCCAAATTAGCCACAGGGAATAAAAGCCCTGTTGAGGATGCTGATCAGGTTCTAGCCTCATTCATAGGAAATGCACACTGGAATATTTAGATACTCCAGACCGGTGGGCAGCGCGCTCAGGCGCAGAGCGGCTGGGACGGGGTGGGATGCCTGCCTTCGTCACCAAGACGACACCAGCATTCTGCCCCGCCCCGCTGGTGGCCGGCCTGTGGGAAGTCCCACCCCACAGAATCAGCCAGAATCAGCCGTTGGTCAGACAGCTCTCAGTGGCCTGACAGGTAGGACTCTCATTCACCTGCATCTCAGACTGTGACAGCAGGGAGGTGGGACTATGTCTAAAGAGCAACTTTTGATATAACGTAGCTCTGCAGTCGAAAGATGCCGGTGTTATCGACAGAGAGTGTGATGTTAAAGTTCAAGTTGTAAATACTTCATCCCAAGGGAAATTACTCAAGCACTCTAAAGTGTTTTCACTCTTAATGTGGTGTACAGGGAGATATTAGAATAAGTTTAATCACTTTATCAGTCATTGTTTGCATCAATGTTGTTTTTATATCATGTTTTTGCTGTTTTCATATCATGTTTTGTTGTTTTTATATCATGTGTTAGTTGTTATTATATCATTTTGTTATTGTTTATTTATTAATAAAATTATGTATTATTTTCATATACATTTTACTCATTTCCTTTCATGTCTAACATTTCTATTATAAAGAAAGGGCAAATAGCAATATTAAAATATTCCCTCTAATTAATTCCCCTTTAATGTGCACAAATTTCGTGCACCAAGCCACTAGTTGGATTATATATGAATAAGAAAATGCCACTTGCTCATGTAAAAAGGCACCTATAGAGACTATTTGGAAATTAATGTTTTCCCTAAGTACCTCTTGTCTTCTCCTAGGTGAAACACATATCAGAGGTCATGAAAATGTTTTTCCTCATCACTAAATTTCAAATTAGAAATGGGAAAAAAATGAGACAGGAAATTTAATTCCACCTGGACCATTAATACCTTTTTGCTATGTGATCTTATATGTTGACAGGTTCCAGGGGTTAAGACATGGGAATATGGGGATGTAAAAACATTATTCTTCTTTACTATATGTTTTCTATAGTTTTACAGTCTTATTTAAATCAGGAACTGATAACCTCTCAATGATGTCTTAATTGCTGCTATGTACAGTTCTGCCTCAAATTCAAGTTAAATGACTTTATTTATGCATTACTTTATAATGTAAAGTGTAGATATTCACCAGCTGACACTAAATGGCATTTCTATTAGCTTATAAACTAAAAAATACTCCAGTTTTTAAATTGTGATGTTCAAGAACTTTTAAATTATGAGAAATTTCTTAAAAATCACAAGTGTAATACTGAAAAAGTAGATCTGGAAGAGGTTTAGTTTTTATTACATTTTCAATGTGAGTAAGTATATCTCATTCACCTTTATCTCATGATAATGAGATTTTTTTAGACAGGCTTCTAATCCAGTTCCGGTTTTAGTGCTGCCAAAAATGCTTGAAAAATTATTGCTAGTAATAAAAATTGAAAAGTTTTCAACTCTTCTCAGTAGCAATAGTTCAAGTTGAGTTAATATGTGTTTCAGTGCCTAAATCCAGGCATGCTCTAAATGTCATATGAATATGGCATGATCACCCATACACCTCTCTTTAATTCCTGTTTAAAACAAATTGGTAAACACAAATTCTGAGACTTTGGGTAAGTTGATTCACCTTTCAGTTTCCTCATTTTTTAAGTGGTAATAATAATATCACAGGTTGAGATGAGAAATAAATATGTTAACATATGTAAATATGTACATGTATGTAGAGCAGTAGCACAGAGGTCTCAAAAAATGTTAGATATGATTATCATTATTATTCACAGCAACAAATGAGGCACAGCCTAAATGAATCTTTAATTTCAGCATCAGATCACTGGTACCTTTTTTAAAGACCTTTATTAATGACTCTACAAAATTAAGAAATAATTTTTAAAACTCAATCAGTTCTTTTGAAGCCACCAAAAAGTGTAAAAGTCATTTTTATATAGCCAGCCACACTTACTGTGTTTAAGCTAAGACAGAGCAGATGAGGCTAAGGAAGCCTGGAACAGGATATTAACTCTGGTTGTCAAAGTCATACCCTGCTGACAAATTCTGAGTTCCATGACAGAGAAAAATGAAGGAGGATAATTTGCTTTAATGAAACATAGCTTTCACTAAAAACATGGAGATTAAAAAATAGCAAGTACCAAAAAGGGGATTCTGGTTAGACAATGTATCACTACACCCATGAATTAGAATAGTTTGGAACCATATTTTATAGATCAATTTTCTGGTTAACACTTTATTCTATACACTTTTTACTTGCATCCCTTGAAAATCTCTCACAAATTTATCAGTTCAGTTTTTTGACTTAATTGAACTGAAAATTTTCCCCAAATTTATCAGTTCAATTTCTTGAGTAGAATATAGTAAATTTGTTTATTGTTTAGTGTTATCAATTTTAAGTCAATTTTTAGTGCCAATATAATAAAAATCAATTACCATTGCAAAACAGATTGATAATCATATTTGATAGTTAACTATTATCATAATTATCCTTTAAATTTTTTGTCTTTAACATACATCCATATAATCATTAAATAAATTTAAAAATCCATAAAAGTGACACAAATACTTTTCAATTTTATTTTGTGATAGTTATGATTTATAAACTATAATTTATACATTTTTAAAATGATAATTTTCAAAATTTATTAGATCATCTGTTTCAACAAATACAAATGAGCAATAACTCTGAGTAAAGCAAAGTACAAGGTATCTAATCTAATAAAAGAGAAACATGCAAATTGACCATACCTCTGCTACACCCACAAGCCACGCCCACCAGCCAATCAGGAGTGAATATGCAAATTAACCCAACTATGATGGCGGCGGCCACAGAGCTAGAGCAAACAGGAGGCTTGGGTTGCCCCAGTAAATGGAGGAGGCCAAGCTTCCTGCCTGCACTGCCAACCCTGAGCTCCGCTCAAGGCTACAAAGTTTCAATTATAGAAGATAAATAAATCCCAGATACCTGCTTCCAGCCTGTGGCTGTGGCCAGCCTGAAAACGGCCATCAGCCCCTCACCCAGGCTGGCCAGGCATCCCAGTGGAGACCTCCACCCTGAAGGAGCTGTGGCCAGCTGCAAACAGCCATCAGCCCCTCACCCAGGCTGGCCAGGCACCCCAGGGGACCCCCACCCTGAAGGGGGTGTGACCAGCCTGCAAACACCCATCAGCCCCTCACCCATGCTGGTCAGGCACCCCAGCAGGACCCCCACCCTGATCCGGGACACCCTTCAGGGCAAACCAGCCGGCCCCCACCCATGCACCAGGCCTTTATCCTATATAATAAAAGGGTAATATGCAAACTGACCCTAACAGCAGAATGACTGGGAATGACTGGTCACTATGACACACACTGACCACCAGGGGGCAGACGCTCAATGCAGGAGCTGCCCCCTGGTGGTCAGGGCGCTCTCACATGGGAGGAGCTCTGCTCAGCCACAAGCCAGGCTGATGGCTGCCAGTACAGCGGTGGTGGTGGGAGCCTCTCCCGCCTCCTCAGCAGCACTAAGGATGTCCGACTGCAGCTTAGGCCTGCTCCCCGCTGGCAAGTGGACATCCCCCAAGGGCTGCCAGGCTGCCAGAGGGATGTCTGACTGCCAGCTTGGGCCCGATCCCCCAGGGAGCGGGCCTAAGCCAGCAGGTGGACATCCTCCGAGGGGTCCCAGACTGAAAGAGGGCATAGGCCAGGCTGAGGGACCCCCCCCGAGTGCACAAAAATTGTGCACTGGGCCACTAGTTGAGTTATAAGTGAGAAAGACTAACATAGTCTAGTGATCTAAGGGGAAAGAGAAATCTTACATATACACACTATGGATGTTATCTTGAGATAGTTGAAAACCATTGTAAACCTATTTCCTGGGAAGTTACTGAGTTAGTTTCTTAAATATATCATTACAATATTTAAAAACAGTTGTAGGGCACAAGAACAGATTGCAGAAAATGTAGAAGCAGTTTCAGAGACAATATAACATTGCTGGTGAGAAGATGAAAGCTTTAGACTAGGATTGTGATGGTGTTCAACAGAGAGAGAAAAAGAGATTTCCTACAGGAACTAGTGGTTTATTGGATATAGAAGAATAAAGGTGAGGGAAGACTCGAAGATGAAACCCTATGCCGCGACCCTTTAATACAGTTCCTCATGTTGTGGTGACCCCCAACCATAAAATTATTTTCGTTGCCACTTCATAACTATAATTTTGCTACTGTTATGAATTGTAATGGAAATATCTCATATGCAGGATGTATTTTCATTGTTACAAATTGAACATAATTAAAGCATAGTGATTAATCACAAAAACAATATGTAATTATATATGTGTTTTCCGATGGTTGCGACCCACAGGTTAAAAACCACTAGATTGAGTGGATGGTTGGGCCATTTTCTGTCATGGAATACTAGAATGGGAGAAGGTTCTTGGGTGAATTATAATTTAATTTTTGGACCTTTTTCTGGAGATTTAAAAAAATTAAAGAGGAGATATTGAGTAGGTCCTAACAAAAATGGTCTAGACATATAAGTGGTAATTTAAACTACAGGAGGAATAAAATTACTTATAAAGAGAGAATAATTGAGCAGAAACTCTGACAAGAGTCAAGTGGAAAATGAATAATAGGCAAAGGAGTTTTTGAGAAAAGGCAAACAAAAAAGTACTCAGAGAATAGGTTCAGAAAAGCCAACATAAGAAAGCAAGGAACTGTAAAATAAGTATGGCAAATGGAATCAAATATTGCAGAGATAAATGAAATAGAGACTAATAAATGGTAGTTGAATTTACTAACATGAAGCTTACTGATGAACTTAATGGAAGTCATTTTGTAGAAGTGATATAAGAATTTGCCATTACCTAAAAGAATTTTGGGAGGAGAAGAAAGGGTCTAACCAACTGACAAGAAGATTTGATATGGTGGAAAGGAAAAAGTTAAGACCGTATTTACAATGTTGAGTGATTGCTGATAAAGAAGACATTGTTTAGCTATTAATAAAGAGCCTTTAGCATGTTAACATGCATATAGATGATAGAAGACAGAGGGAAATAATGATGATATTGGCAAGTGGATCTTCAGTAGCAAAAGGAATCCCAAGGGGAATATGGACTTTGGATTGATTCATGAATCTCCTGTCATAATGGAAATTATTTCACTGTCATAGGAGTTTTATGAATCAATACACCCCCTCAGACTTTAATGTTGTGAGCCTTGATGGCATTTTATATTATTCAAGGAATTATTTATTTTGCTAAAGAGAAATTTTTTAAATATATTTTATTGATTTCAGAGAAGAAAGGAGAGGGAGAGATAGAAACATCAATGATGAGAGATTGGCTGCCTCCTGCATGACCGCACCGGGGATCAAGCCCGCAACCTCAGCACATGACCTTGACTGAAATCGAACCCAGGACCCTTCAGTCTGCAAGGCCGACACTCTATCCACTGAGCCAAACCTGCGAGGGCACTAAAGAGAAATTTTAAAATAATTGTTAATATTTGTTCATCCTATTTTTTTCTTGCAAGCTTTTATTACTAATTAATCAAAAAATGTTTTGTTTCCCTTTATGTTTTTCTAGGAACATTCCTATATTTTTAAAATCTCATTACAGAGTTGCTTGGAGCAGAGTCAACCCTCTCAGTTATATACAGTAAAGAATGGCATATTGTTGGAAAACAGATCTAAATCCCAGTGAATCACATGAAGAGCAGCATGAGCACCAGGAATTGCACTCTGTAAATCCACCCCCTTCTCCTAGCCAACTCAGTCTGGGTTTTGATCAGCTAGTAGATGAAATCAATAATAAAATCCCATTCTATCAGAGTGAAATTGAAGAAAACACCGTTTCTGTGCCCAGTTCACCAAAGCATTCATTAGATGAAGCACAGCAAATATCCTTGAATGAATTCAATTCTAAAAGCTCAGAACTCTCCTGTCACCAACTTAGAAAAACACCAGTAATTGGTTTTAGGCCTTCTGCGCTACCAAATCCTCAACCCATAAATAAAGAAAGCTCTGGGAGAAACCCCACAGGAAAACGTCATGGTGCTGATGTTTACAGATTCAATATTTCAGCCCCATCATCCGCTAGTTTGGATCAAATTAATTCACAAACAGAACTGGGAAATAAAAATCCTAACTACCATATAGGATTTGAAAGGAGCATTCCCTCTATATATCCATCCCTCTCAACTGACTTCATGCCAAAAGAAGAGAATAAAAGGAATAGAAATGCAAACACTGTGGAACCTTCTTCAATGCTCTTTAAAGGTTCTTTACTCCCCAGGATGTGTGACAGTTCATGGCCAAAGGACATAGAGGTATGTGTTATATATGTTGACCTAAAAATATGAATATAAATCATTTAATAATATGCTGGTTTAATTTAGTAATGAGGGTAACTACCTTAAATAGATAAATGTATTATATTACAGTTGAAAGAAAAAGCATTTATTATCCACTAATCCTTTGTTTCTAAATTAATTATTTTTTTCTGGAAAGGGCAATATAATTTTTATGATATAATTTTGAAAGTTCCAGTTTCATCAAATCTAAATAAAATATGATAGTATTTACATTTTATTAGATAAAAATATCACAGTTGGAGGTTTCAATGATAGTATCTTTTATTTTATCGTGTTATTATGCACAGAGAAACACAGATAAATTTCATTACATTTATATTCTGAGTCACGCTATCATGAATTAAAACTTTAGATTATTATTCTTAGGAGAAATTTCCCTTTACTCAGAGGCTCCTCAATTATGCTGTTGGCAGGCAAATTCTATTGGGATCATTCCAAGAATAGGAAATTAAATAATAATTGTGCAATTCATCCTAATGGTTTCATTAGTAGTTTTCCAATCATTTTAGTAACTATAGAGTTTCTTACACTATATTTGAACATTCCTCTGCTTATACTGAGTCTAGGCACAAGTGAAGCAAAGTATGAAGAATAAATATTATTGCAACTGTTATTCACAGACTGAGGCAAAGGATTCTTCATTTATTCAGCAACTATTTATTATATTCTTAAAATATACATGACAAACTAGAAAATTCAAAGAAGGAAATACAGGACACCTGATTTCAGGAGTAGCATATTACTCAAATTAGCTTACAAACAAATAAAGGTAAGAGAGCAAAATAAGAGGATGAGTTCATTGGAGAAGAAACAACTAATTATGTCCAAAGCACTTGCAGAGGAGGTAGCCCCTCAACTAATCTAAATTGAAAGTCAATGAATTTTAGGAACTTCTACTATTGATCGTGGCAATGTACCAAGTACTCAGCTTTCCCTTACCACCGAAAGCAGCTGTGAAGTTAGACAAACTCTTTGAATTTTAGGTATTGAACAACAGGCAGTATAGGACATCAATACTTGAGAAAAGGGAAAATGTTGAATGATCAAAAAGGCAGGGAAGAAGAAATAGAAAAACAAAATAAAATAGAAGAAACAAATATCAGCATGGCAATCTTAAATCCAAAAATATCTATAGATATACTAAGTATGAATAGGCTAAGCATTCCAAATATAAGGGAGAAACTTGACAAGCTAGATAAAAAAGACTTTACTACTGTCTACAAGAGACAATCTTAAGAAACAAAGGTAGAGATAGGTTGAAAGTAAAAGAAATAAAAAGACAACACTCAAATAGCAAAAGAAAGTTGGTGTGGTTATTAATATCAGAAAAAGTACAAAGCAATGCAGAGCATTATTAGAGAAACAAAAGGTCATTTCATAATGATAAAAGGAATGATAACAGGGTCAATCAGGAAGACATAATACATTTAGATGTATATGTACCTGACAAGAGATTCAAAACACATAAGACAAAAAGGATTTCTTTTAACGTTAATAGTATGCCCACCCTAAGACTGAGCCATTTATAACTTGATTCACAAGAAATGAAACACAACCATATAAATATTTGCATATAAAAGTTAAGGGTTTTTTTTACAATACAATAGTCTAAAACTTAACCCAAATGTCCATCAACTGAAAGATAGATACACAAATCGTGGAATATTCATGCACTAGTATGCCACTAATCTATAATAATAAAAGCATAATATGCTAATTAGACTAGACATTCATTCAGATGACCTTCTGGACAAAGCCGGAGCTGAAAGGGAAGCCCAGTCCCTGGTGTCTGCTGGCGGACAGAGGGAAGCCCAGGTCCTGGGTGCCAGAGGGAAGCCAGTGCTATCAGCCAGGGAAGGAGGCTTTCTCTTGCACGAATTTCGTGCATTGGGCCTCTAGTCAACAATAAAAAAGATGAACTATTGATATGTGAGACAATATAGATACATTTAAAAAGATATGTCATTTAATTGAAAGAAGCCAGAAACAAAAGAGCACATATACCTAATCAATAGTAATAGAAATCTGAATAACTATAATTTCCAAATAGATGTCCAGATTGACAGAAAGAAATGTGGAGAAACTTTCTGAAGTAATGAAAATAGAGGGAATTTTGATTGGGATATTGATGTTACAGTTATATACATCCCTCAGAACTTAAATTATATATTTAAGATTTGTGCAATTTTCTATATGTATTACTTCATTTAAAAATCTAAAAAAATAAAAAGTAAAACAGTAGAAATCTTTAAAATAAGATTAAAAAAAGATAGAATTGAATTAATCTTTTCCCCACACTAAACTATATAAATTTAACAATTTTTATTTTAAGCTGACAGGTTGTTCCATTCAGCTAATTGAAGTACCTGAAGGCAGTAATATGACTCTGGCCTCCTTTTGTGACAAAGTAAAAAAGTAAGTGTTGTTATTTCATTGCAATTTGAAATTTCTATACCTGTATAAATTTTTCTATTTAAAATTACTAAACTGATTAACTTGGCATATAAAATGTTCTGTAATCTTTAGTACAATGAAAAGTATAAATTTATGACAAATTGAATCATTACTCAACTTCTGGCATTATTTTTGTTGTCTACAGTCAAATAAATTTTCTCTTGTGGAAAGCTTTATTGATGTTGTAAAATTAAGGAGTTCCCTTCTTTGTTTATCTTGCCATGGAAGTCCATTCTTATCATCAACAGGGCCAGAATTAAGGCCATTTCCCATAATTTCTGTTTCATGTTAACGTCCAGTCCAGTCCAATATCTGGCTTAGTCTGTACTCCCAGCTGCAGTCCACTGTGTGGGGGGTCCACACTGCCATGGGCCATGCAGCTGCTTAAGGCCACATGGCTATGCAAACAGATGGGCAAGTGAGGTGACAGAGCAAGAGAGAGAGAGGGAACAAGTTGCAGACCAGAGTTTAGAAAGCTCATTTCTCTGTGGATTTTAACTTTCCAAGATTTTGTGCACTTTTGATGGGGTCCACCCCCTAACCAAGCCATTGTTCCCCAGGCTAGACTGACAGGCAAGCACCTTCCCTACATCATCCCAACTTCCCTGTGCAGGTGCCCATCTCCCCTTTTGTTTGATCCTTTCCTCTAGTGATCTGCAGGGAATGGATGGGTGGTTTCCTGGGCAGTGTGAGGCTGTAGCCTCCTGGTGAAGCTGCCCAGATGACCATGCTTATAATGTCGGGCTTCCCCTTTACTCTCTTCCTATAATTATTAACTAGCTAATTACGATGTTAAAAGCACAGAAAGCAAAACCATGGTAAAGTGAGGACCACTATAGATATAAATATTCTTAGTTGTGCAATGAGACTGGTCAAATAACTTGCCTCTGACTATAAAACTACTAAATGGAAGAGCAGGATTAAACTCAAGACTTCTGGCTCCAAGGATAAGCTATTGTTCAATTCTCTGGCTCATTTGAGCAAAAAGTAATTGTTCAGAATATACCAATGACTTTTGAGTTCAATTATTTATGTAAAATTCAAAGGTGTGTAAAATCCAAAAATTTAAGAAAAGTGGACAGCCCCAAATGGCATTTACCAATTTGATAAACAAGAGAATTTGTTTACCAAATTATGATATTAAGATGAGTGATTTCTAGCTTCAAAAAAGTTAGACATAAACAAAAACCAAAGCAAAGAGTTCAGGCTTCAGAAGCAATGATAATAAAGCAAGGAATCATTATATAAAGAGTGAATTTTTATGTTTTATGAATGGCAATGTATTCTTAATTGCTTCACATAAGGTGCTTGTGAAAGAGCTTCAACAACAGTCCTCTAGGGTTGTTTCTGGTATAATTGTAATTTTTACCAATCTGGCCTAGTTCATAGTACTGTGTCACAAATCAGCTGCTTTTTGTTTTCATATTTCTTATCTTCTATAGAAAACTCTGCATGATGTTTCTTATAATATTGTCCTAAGTAATTTTTTCACCTATGTTTTTCAGAATCAGAGAAACATATCATGCAGCTGACATCAATTCCAATTCGGGGAAGATCTGGAGCACTACTACAGCATTTCCATACCAACTCTTTTGTAATACTAAGTTTAGTATAAATATTTTTATTGGTGACTCAACACAACTACTTCATTTTATGCCACATGGTAAGCAACCTTGCAAATAAGCATAAAAATCTACATAAAGCTGGAATAAGCTGCATAGCCTTGAGTCCACTAGTGAAAATCATTAAGTGCAGCATTATTAGGTAGTATTTTGCCCTGAAGTGAAGTTTGAGGAAAACAACTAGAAACGTTTTGTTAACATTTGTTTAGCTATTGTGTTGGAGACCTCTCTTCACATAGCTCAGTCTAGGACACCTTATTTTCCTTCTATAAAATAATGGCAAGTATAGTAAATTTTTAGCATATTACAAACCAATTTTAAAGAGAGTCTAGATATATATGAATGAAAATGCATTAGAAATGACTATTTAATTAAAATATAAATAAATTGTGAGGAAGACTATACATTGATACATAGAACTATATTAGCTCTGTACAGCCCAACATAATCACTGAATCAAATTGACTCAAAGTCTCTTGGAATGGATCCTAAGGATCTGTATTTCATTAAATTCACCAGATAATTCTTATTTCTCTAAAGTTTTAGAATGTCTGTAAAGTGGTCTACTATATTATTTCACTTATAGTCAACTATTTTGCAAAACAATATTAATTATGTGAACAAAATGTAGTTGCTACTAAGATTCTATATATCAAATATTGTTTCTTGAGAAATAATGACCCAAGAAATATTTTTTCATTGATTATTTTACTTTTATTCTTTTGCCTTTTCTTTCTTACTCCAGTCAAGGCTCTGAATACAGGTGACTACAAATATAACAATATGTTCAAATATTAATAGGATCATCTGGTTTGAAACTAACAGAAACCAACTTCTACTGGCTTTGGCAGAAAAAAATAAGCATTTTTAAAGAATAGAGGGATTTATTACAGAATTTAAGAGTAGGAGTTCAGCAAAAATTTGATAATATACAGATAAACAAGCAGTCTAAAATTTCTGTATGCCTCTCACCCCCATTTCCTCTCTATATAATTGCCTTTCACATTTCTCTTGCTTTTCCAGAAAATATGTAAAGCCAAGCTCTCAAGCTTAAATGCTATTTGGCCAGCTACCTAAAGAAATTTCAGTCTCTCCATTGGACCCAATTCCATATTTATAAAAGCAGGATTCTGATTGCATAGCCAAAATCAATGGTTCTGCTACTTGATCCAATCAGAGTGGCTAGGGTCATGTTGGCTTCAGTTACTGCAGAAAGGGAATAATTGTGAACTAGGGAGACCAATGCTCTTCTTCCAATTTACAATATTTAATTTCTAACATTCTCTCCTCCCCACCCACCACGCATCCAAGATATCTCTTTGTTGAGCAAGCCACAGCTCATTTTTTACTTTTATTTTAATTTTAAACACTTTTTAAAAATATCTTTTTTATTGATTTGAGAGAGAAAGGGAGAGGAGAGAGAAACATTGATTGATGTCAATTCCACAGCTCATTTTTTACTTTTATTTTAATTTTAAACATTTTTTAAAAATATCTTTTTTTATTGGTTTGAGAGAGAAAGGGAGAGGGAGAGAAACATTGATTGATTACCACCCTTACCCTGACCAGGAATTGAACTTGTGACCCTTTGACCCTTCTGTGCATGGGAGGATGCTCCAACCAACCTCCACACCAGCAAAGTCCATTTTTATTTTTATGAAAAGTTTCAGTAAAGTGATTAGATTGTTGTGTTTACTGTTAGAGATGTATAACGGTAAAGAGGATGTCTGTGTCCCCAAGAATATTAAAAGTATTTATAAGAAAAAGGAGGAAAAGAAGGAAGGGATGAAGTAGAGAAGAAAGGAGGAGAAAGAACACATTCATTAAAATATGCAGTGTAGCCAGCCTATGCCATTCTCTTTCTATTTACATTTGAAGGGGGACAGGTACTGTGACTTAACTGACAATAAAAAAATTAACAAGAAAAGACAAGGCTTATTTACGTTTGCATAAAAGTTACTCAGTAATAATTTACCTGCTGAATACCCAGAGGTAAAGGTTTTTATACTCATTTAATGTAAAAGTGTTTGGGATGAATGAAGGGGAACTTTAGAGTTTGAATAGAAAAGTATGGAGAGTTATATTGCTTTCTTATACTAATAGATAGGCAGTCTGTCTCCTTCCTGCTTCCTGGAATTTGCAGGAAACTAGCTCAGAATGAAAAACGGTAGCTTAAGGAATCTATTTTTCCCTGCGTTAGTCAGATAAGAAAAGTTCAAATAATATTTCAAATGTCTTCACTTTAAAATAATCTTGATGGCTAAAACTGTGTGGGAGAGGAAGAAATTTTCCTCTACCCTTCTAGGTTTTTTGCTGGTCTAATAATAAAATCAATGTAAAAGATTAATAAGAAAAAGTGACCAAATTTAATGACATGTACATATAGGACCTCCAAATACATGAGAGTCAGAGACCCCCACATACATGATAGTGAAACAAAAATGTGAGATTTGAGTTGAGTTCACTGTCTCAAGAAATTGAAGAACAAAGTCATGGACAAAAACAGTTAACAGAGGCAAAGTTTATTGAGAGCAGCCAGTCCTGGGAAAGGTGCAGCTAGGGTTCCAGGAGCAGGACAGTGTCCAGAGCTTCTGTTCCATGTTATAGTTGGGTGTTAACGTCTATTAGTCCATGTGTAGAGTCCCACATGGCCACAAGCCATGTGAGCGCAAGGGACGTGTTCCCTTGCCACAGGAATGTCAGGAATCCACTGAGTGTAGGGAGGAGGAGAGAGAGCCCATGAGAGGAAGTGGGCACTTTTTAATTTAGGGCAGTGGTTCTCAACCTTCCTAATGCCGCGACCCTTTAATACAGTTCCTCATGTTGTGGTGACCCCCAATTTCATTGTTACAAATTGAACATAATTAAAGCATAGTGATTAAACACAAAAACAATATGTAATTATATATGTGTTTTCCGATGGTCTTAGGCAACCCCTGTGAAAGGGTTGTTGCGACCAAATGTGTAGAACCGCTGATTTAGGGGGTGGATGCAGTCTTGCTAGCTCCTGATTGGTTCTTTCAAAGAATTCTGCCTTAGCAACATCCTTGGGATTGCTTTATATGCCTATTGCTTTGTGATTGGTTATCTGCAATCTGCCTGTTTTAGCAATAATCCATACATTTTAAAGTTTGTCTTTTAAAGTTTTTCTCATGTGTGCCCTTCTTTCCATGCCCAGCTGGGTTGTCTTAGTAATTTCACCTAACTGGGTCCCAAGTTTTACTTCCTCGTCCCTCACAGGGTCCCCATTCCTGACTACCTAGCTTCCCTCTATCTCCTCAATAGGTTCAGAGACAGAAAGTTAAAATGAGGTATATATGGTATTCTGAGCTAAGGATGAGGTAAGGTACTTGGGGCTTCAGAGGAGAGGAAGGTCTTTCACAGGGCAATAAAGCCAGTAGATGAAGAGTTAATATGGTTGCCCTATCATATACATAGGTCATCAAAAGTTTTACCTGGCCCAAATCTAACTCTCATTATGGACAAGGCCCAAATTTCAATGATTTTAGGGGAGATAAAAGTTTCTCATGAGCCCACAGGGTCTGGATTGCCTTCAGCTCAAAATAATCCACATGCCAAAGTAGCACATCTTGGGGAGGCTTGTACTGAACCCCTTCAACTGCAGTCCCTTCACAACTTTATATTAGTGGCTTACTAGTAATACAGATGTTCTGTAAAGAACAAAAGTCCGAATAGTGTATTGTTGATGTAAGCAACATCTAAATGTGTAGATAATTTTTATAAGTTTATTTGAGCCAAACTGACAGCAATTGCAGGGAAACAAAAATCTCAACGGAATGAGAAAAAGCTTTTGAGAATGACAGTCTTGCAACTTATTTTATACATCTGAATCAAAGGAGAGTTAGATTAGAATGTTAACTTAAAATTCAAAAGCCAAAATGAGAGACAATAATGTTTTAAGGGTGGGAAAAAAAGTAGGTTTATAGTTGTGAGTACACAAAACATAGTTCATTCTTGTACTATTATTTTATAATTATTGCAGTATTTTTTCATATAAACAACTGTAGCCACAACCTGTGTTTGGGATCAAAGAAAGGTAATTTGAGAAACAGATTCAGAAAGAGTAGTGTGCTGATTACAGTATGAAGGAAGGGAGCTTTTCTGAGAAAAGGAATAATTACAAGAAAAAGAAGAATTTCTATTGCTACTGTGAATCTGGGTTACTCTTGAACTTTATAGGATTGGCTACTGGTTCTATCTGCAGTAGAGAGTCCATAGTCATCAGTCCTTGTGGTCAGAATGTCTGCTCTTCTGATGGCTTTACCAAAAATTGCTTGCAAAACAATCTTGGTGTTAGCCTAATTTCAAGGTCTGGCCCAGCCCAAACAGTTCAAACTTTCAAGAAGCAAAACATGCAAGGCACTTCTGGAGTGTCATTTCAGGATCTATTTTAAAATGGCCCCACTTAATTTCAATTTTCACGGGGGCGGGGATGGGGGGGATATGCAATATGTAAAAAAGAGGGCCTTTAATTGATGCAACTGGAGCCCAGTGTAGGAGAGATAACAGTGAAGAAGTAAGATTTAGTAAAAGGCAGTGATACTTTACATCTCAAAAAGGTGTAAAGGAATAGAGGAGAACGCATAAAAATTATATTTAAGGTGCAGAGTACTATAATTAAAGAATCTCAAATGGGCCTTAGCCTTTCCAATATGGTCAACAGATTGAGGAGAATTGCATGGAGTGGGAGTCTACAAGAAGTGGGAAAAGGATTCTGTTAGCTGCCAAAATGAAGGTACAGGTATAAAATCTACTTTTAAAAAGTCATAATTCTTGTTGGCTTACAAAATGGATGAGAAGTTTAACTCACATACTTAATGGTTGGCTGCAAAAAGAAAGGTGATAATTCAGGTTTAGATATACCGAACTTGAAGTAATAATAAAACATCTAGAGTAACATGAATCTGGTACTAAGAGATATCAAAGCAAAGAACAGGAGAGGAATAATAGCTGGAAACTGGGTTATGAAGTCTTTGATGTAAGTGAAAGATGACTGTAGTGGAAGTAAGAAATTCATGTATGCCCGGTGTAGCACAGGGATGCAGTCATGGAAATGGAAGTGAAGTTAATTAAAGTGAACTGCTGTCTTTGAAGATGTTTTCCTGTGTCATAGACTGGCTAATGCTCTCCCCTACTAGTCAAAGCCCTTATAGTCATGTTTTGCCTGGGGCCATAACTTTTTCTAGCTTCAATTCATACTATTTCAGTCAATACTCCCAACAAGCAGTATGTTTAAGATATTCTCTCCCATGTCAAAGCATTTCCACAATCCATAATTCCCTGGTTATCTTTACCATTTGTTTGTCCAACCATTTCTTTAATAATGTCTTAATCTACCATAAAAATGTATTATATTAAAATCAATCATTATATCCTTTCTTTTTTTCGTTGTGACAGGTCCAGCAGTATAATTTGCACAGTAGCCAGTTTTTTCCTTACAAACTCAAAGTTGTGACAGTAAAAGAAACCACAGCAAAGTAAACATATAATTGTTAACAAAACACTACTCCGAGGAATGCAATTGAGTGTTTGCAATAGGCTGCTCAAATTCTCACTGGCTAAAGTTCATCAGTATAGCCTATTGCACGTGCTTACATTGATTGAGACCATAAGGTCACATTCAAAGCATGGAAATGACATAGCTAGATATTGATGATAGATAGGTAGAGATAGATAGAGATACAGATATAGATACAGATACAGATAGATACAGATACAGATATCTGATATATGATATAGATATATGATAGAGAAAGAGATAGAGGTAGATACCTATAAATATCTACCCCACCGGTGCACGATTGGGGCCAGGGAGGGACGCGGGAGGTTGGCCAGCTGCAGAGGGACTGCTGGAGAGCTCCAGGGTATGTATGGCCAGTCTTGTTCAGTCCTGATGACCAGACCCCAGCAGCAAGCTAACCTACCAGTTGGAGTATCTGCCCCCTGGTGGTCAGTACACATCATAGCGAGTAGTTGAGCAGCCTTAGCATATCATTAGCATATTACGCTTTGATTGGTTGAACGGCTGATTGGCCAACTGGACACAGCATATTAAGCTTTTATTATATAGGATATGTATAATTTTCAACTATTATCATTTATGACAAGATATGAGCCCCATACTATTTATCATTTATAATTAGAAACATATTTCATAGACATATATTGTAACATGCAGCATGGTTGTGGCCACTATTAAATGGCATATGCATGTAAAAGCTTAGGGGGGAGATCATGGAATATAGATATGAGAAAACAAAAGCCTTTAAATTGTAGTATGCTTACACTTTGAGTTCCAGAAAAGGTGGAGAAGGAAAATACATGTTCATTAAGGCTATTATAATGTTGTTCAAAGCAGAACCTTGAGTAGCTCCTACTTGGGAAAGGAAGAAAAATCAGCTTTAGAGAGTTAGAATCAGTAAGACTTCTAACAGAGCCTGACAGGCATGG
The DNA here is from genome assembly GCF_000412655.1 of Myotis brandtii. Lineage (NCBI taxonomy): Eukaryota > Metazoa > Chordata > Mammalia > Chiroptera > Vespertilionidae > Myotis > Myotis brandtii. The sequence goes on along the minus strand of NW_005358943.1, from coordinate 1,734,640 downwards.
TTCAGTTTGAGTGTAGACCTATGAACCAGGAGGTCACAGTTTGATTCCTGGCCAGGGTTGCAGGTTCAATCCCCACTGTGAGGCATGCAGGAGGCAGCCAATCAATGATCCCCTCTCCTCATTTATGTTTATATCTCTCTCTCCCTCTCCCTTCCTCTCTGAAATCAATAAAAATAATTTTAAAAAAAGAATTGGAATTGACAGATTTAATTTAGACTCTTGGATTGCCACTTATCACTATGTGATCTTATTGGGATCTCTGAAGTCCCTAAGGGTAGTTACAGTAGAATATTTTTATGCACACCTACAATGTACCAAAGATTTTGATATCAGGAATGAGATACCTTGCTCTATTATATACTATGAAGATAGATTAATCAAACAAAATACAATTTTTTCAAAAACATCTCCACATCAAACTAAACTAATAAATCTCATTTTAATGTTTCTTGATGGAAATAGACAGTTCCATCATAATTTGTATATCATTTTTTGTGTTTATAAACTTTTTCTTAGCCAATATATATAAGCTAATTAACTTTATTATTCACCTTTGTTTTTAGCTAATTATCTTGTCAAAGACCTAATTGCAGAAATTCTGCATTTTTGGACAAATGACCAGTTATTCCACAAAGATTATCTTCTAAGTATATGTGGCTATGAAGAATTTTTACAGAAGTAAGTATCTGATTAAAGTAAATTTTGCTCATTGTTATAAGCTATGTTAAGCAGCGCTGACTTTTTTCCCTTTAATCAGACTTTGTGTAGCACTACTCTCTCCTAATCAGAATAATTAAATTAATTGTTTTACCCTTTAAGGTGAATTTAAAATTTTACAAATCATATTCACAGTCTAACTCTTGGTTTTAGTTTGTATTTTGTGTGCTTTTGGCAACATTTATTTAATTGACCTGTGACTAGGGTGACCACCCATCTCAGCTTTTCTAGGACTTAGGGGGTTCCCAGAACATGAGACTTTGAGGTTTGACATCAAGAAAATCCTGAGCAAACCAAGTCACCTAATCTATAATAAGCTTATTAGCACTTGTCACCATTTTAAAAATAAATTATTTTGTAATAAGTAATTTTAAAATTTAGAATAATATTAGAGTGTTGATTAAATACTGATTTTTAAAACTATTTTATTATTTTTTATTTTGTGAGAGAAACACATTGATTGGTTGCCTCCTGCATGCCCCTGACTCCAAGGCCCACGCCAGGGAGGAGCCTGAAATTGAAGTACATGCCCTTGATGGGAATCAAACCTGGGACCCTTTGGTCCACAAGCCTATCCTCTATCCACTGAGTAAAACTGGCTAGGGTTAAATACTGATTTTTTTAAATCACATAGGGTTTGAGTATGAGTATATTAAGACTTGACTTGGGGTGGTGAACATACAACACAGTGTACAAATAATGTTCTTTAGAAATGTGCACCTGAAACTTGTATAATTTTGTTAGCCAGTGTTACCCCAATAAATTCAACTTAAAAAATCTGAGTGATTTAGATATTATAAAGAATAATAATGAACATTCTGCTTATTAAAATAAATTATATCAATACATACATAGGCTGATATACTCATATAGTAAGCATATCCTTCAATTTCCATTAGGGAAAAATTACTATAATTAATCTATATTAATATCATCAACTTTCTTATTGTAATAAAACCCAGGTAAATAAATTTTTCCAAATGATATTTCCCCAAAATAGTAAGTTTTATAATACCTTCTTTATTCTTTATTCAGGGAGCTTTTAAAACAACAAGAAAAGCCTGTTCTCATGTATGTCAAATGCAAATACTTATTTGGTAGAAAAAATCACCTTCTCTTAATGTGCCACAATAACTATTGTCATAAAATACCTTGAAGACAAACCTTGAAAATATTATATTTGCCTAAGTGATCGTTCGACCATTTGACCAGTACATTGACCACCAGAGGGCAGATGCTCAACGCACAGGCATGGCAACATGGAACAGACTGATGAATCTCAGAGGGAAGGGGGGAAGGGTAGGGTGGGAAGAGATTAACCAAAGATCTTATATGCATGCTAGAGGCCCAGTGCACGGATTCATGCACTGGTGAAGTCCCTCGGCCTGGCTTGTGTGGATCGGGTGGAAACTGGCAATCTGACATACCCCAAAGGGTCCCAGATTGTGAGATGGTGCAGGCAAGGCCAAGAGACCCCACCAGTGCATGAATCCGTGCACCAGGCCTCTAGTACAACTATAAGAAAGAAAATATTCATCTGATGGTATTGCATAGTCATTCTAAGCAGGAAAGAAATAAAGAATAAAATGTTTAATAAGGTAGAATGCCATTTACATTTCCCCTTTGTGTTTCTATGAGTATCCAAAGATTGACAACACTCAGTGATTAAATTGCTCCTTCCATCAACATATTTTTGACAATGTATCCAATGAGCAAGGAGAAACACTTCAGTAACACAATCTTATACTGAGTACTCATTAAAATTCACCTTCTGAATGTACATCTCCAAATGTAAATCTGGCTGATGTCAAACATTTGATGTAAAAAACAAGAAATTTTATTAAATATATTTATTTAATATCATCAGTAGGAAGCATTATTCCAAAAGCAAAAGAATTGAAGAATAGAAATTTGGAAAAGTCTAATGTGGAGAACTTTTATAATGGACCTTGACTGAATTACTGTTTTAAAGGATAAGTCATATATAAATAGATAGCTCAATTGTTGACTGCTGAAAATGTTGTTCATATCATTCTACTCTTTTTTTCCTTGCTAATATGAACATAATAGATTTCTAAACTGTTTTCATTGTCATTTATTTCTATTAAAAATTCATTTACCTGGGTTTTATTAAAATAGGAATGTTGCCAAGTATTAGTTTAGATTAATTATAGTAATTTATTCCCTAATGGAAATTTAAAGATATGTATATATCTAGGACTTGCTTACTATTTGAGAACAACAGCCTATATATACTGATTTTAATAAGTAGAATATCCATTACTATTTTTTTAGTATCTAATTTTTCAGACTTTTTAGTTTGTTTTGGAATGTGGATAAGAGCTATCTTATAATATATATGGGTTGAGGGGAAATCTAATGGAGAGAAAAGGATAGAAGGCACAGAACAGATCAATGGTGAATCATATTCCATGAGGAAATAACAGAGGGTGGTATCAAGAAGTCAGATGAAGGGGTTAGAAAGACCAATAGGTGTTCAGGTGAATATGAATTTTAAAATTTTAATACCTTGAGAGACAACTTTGCTTTTGGAAAACTGGAACTCTGATAAAAGTAGGGATGCTTAAGGAAGTGGCATGGAGATGATAATATTCGTAATAATAATAATAATAATAACAATAACAGAATCTACTTCACTGCTGAAAGCTTTTTATGAGTTAGAATTTTCATATTTAGCACCATTCATTCTCAAATAAGAAAAGCATGATTATTCCCATTTTAAAGATGGGAAAATTGAGACTAAGAGAAATTAAATGACTTACTAAATGTTATAAAATTTGGAAGCAACAGTCAGGATAGCATGGGTTTATTTGGGTCTGAAGCCTACAGTCTTTCCAGTCTATAGCAAAGCCTCCAATCATGACAAATGCTAACTTGAAAACAAAAGTCACCCCAATATATGCTTCATTGGGGATAATGATCATATATTTGTGCATTAAACATGGGTTTGTAATTCAACATATAGCATTTAGGTCAAACACAAGAAAAAAACAACTTACAGAACACTCATTTTCTGACATTTAATTTTTAAAAAAATCTATAATCAGGAAATGTTTAGAAATAGTTTGACCCAAATAAAGGTAAATTATAATCACTAAAAGTGGACTTTCAATGTCATTTACAGTTTCTGATTAAACAAAAATTAATTTGTTTTTGGAATTTTGAGACTGTTTAAGCAAATAAATAGTATCAAACAAATTCTATCCTCTATTGATAATGCTACTCCCTATCACTGTTGCTTTGCAGAAATGAGTTAACCCGTTTTGAGGAGGCAAAGTGAAACTAAACATACAGGGACTGGGACCTTGTGGGGGGGATAAAAACTGGGAACCCAACTAGGTGGAGTTACTAAGACATCCCAATGGGGCTGAGAAGGAAGGGCAGGCACGAGAGACATAAGCTTCAAAATTTATGAATGTTGCTAAGACAGGCAGCTTGCAGGTAACCAATACAATACAGTGAGGCATATACTGTAACTAATCCAAATAATGAATAAGGCTGAATGTGCCGAGCCAGCTCAGCGAAGGGTTCCACAAGCCTGAGTGAGGGTGGTGAAGGATGGAGAAATGACAAAGAGAATAAGCTGGGTCTAGGTGGATCTTCCTGTGCCTGGCTGAGGCCACAGAGAGAGATCCAGAGGCAAGCTGAGCCTTTATTTTATAGCCAGAGGTAAACAAGGTAGTGGTCACCATAGTTACAATGTTCTCCTGAGTTTCACTTGCTTTGGCAGCACTTGCTGCACCTCCCACAGCCCATTAGCTACCCAGATAAGATCTAGGGAGCGTCATAAGGTCAAGCTTAATTATGCTAAGGGGACTGTGCCCTCTAAGCTGGGACTTGTTTGTGGCTTTGCCAACAGGTCAGTCCAAGGCTTAACCCTATAGCCGCACTGCCCTACAGCTGAATTCTTTGAAAAGACCAATTAGGAACTAGCAAGGCTGTATCCACCCCCTAAATTAAAAGACATGTCCTTCCTCTTGCCCTCCCTCTTTACCCTGGGAACACAATGTTTCCTGATGTTCCTGTGGCGGAGGGAGCACATCTCTGTGCACATGTGGCTTATGGCCATGTGGGACTCTACACGTGGACTAATATACTTTAATTCGCATGATGCTCTCAATAAACTTTGCCTCCATTAACCATTTTTGTCCACGACTTCATTCTTTGATTTCGAGAGACAATGAACTTAAACTCAAACATCCACATTTCGGTTTCACTTTGACTTCAGTTTATTGACCTTTTAAAAATTAAATTATTAATACATATTTCTACTTTATAAATGGGCTTTAGAATTACTGTTTAGTAATTTTTAATTCCAAATGTAAAAAATTTATTAAGCTCTAGTGGTTTTTTTCATTATGTATGGATTGCTTTGAGTTCCTGTACAGTGTTGGACTTAATAAATTAAAAATATATAGTTGTTAAAATATAATGAACTAAGTAGAAAGATATCTCTTTCACACAAAAAATACTGTTACTTTTATAATATGATGTAGAAAGATTTTTCATTTTAAGCTTTTCTTGTATCATCAGAACTATGCTTCTTCATCTGTCCTGTTTTAGAAAGAGATGCATAATATTTAGTTGCTACTTTTTTGCAGTTTCTCATTTATTTTGGATTAGATAAGTTTAAATCCTTCAAATTTAAACTCCTTTGTGTCATCCAGATGGTAGAGTTTTCTTTTAAAATAGTCACAATAAAAATCTTAGAAGAATCATAGGCAGCAAAATAGCAGACATATGTTGTAGCAATATCTTTACTGATACAGCTCCTAGGGTAATGGAAACTCAGGAGAAAATAAACAAATGGGACTACATCAAAATAAAAAGCTTCTGCACAGCAAAAGAAACCATCAACAAAACAAGAAAGCCCACTGCATGGAAGAATATATTTGCCAATGTTATCTCTGATAAGGGTTTAATCTCCAACATTTATAGGGAACTCATACAACTTAACAAAAGGAAGATAACCCAATAAAAAAAAATTGGCAAAGGACCTAAGTAGACACTTTTCAAAAAAGGACATACAGAAGGCCAAGAGACATACGAAAACTTGCTCAAAGTCACTAAATATCCTAGAGATGCAAATCAAAATGACAATGAGGTACCGGCTCACACCTGTCAGAATGGCTATCATCAACAAATCAACAACCACAAGTGCATTTGACCCAGTGATCCCACTTCTAGGAATATATCCCAAGAAACCAGAAACACCAATCAGAAAGGATATATGCACCCCTATGTTCATAGCAGCACAATTTACAATAGCTAAGATTTGGAAACAGCCTAAGTGCCCATCAGCAGATGAGTGGGTTAGAAAACTGTGGTACATCTATGCTGCTGTGAAAAAACAATGAATTTTTATCATTTGCAACAGTATGGATGGAACTGGAGAGCATTATGCTAAGCAATATAAGCCAGTCAGAGAAAGATAAATATCACATGATCTCACTCATTTGTGGAATACAATGAACAACATAAACTGATGAACAAAAATAGAATCAGAAACATAGAAACATCGAACAGACTGTCCAACCTATAAGGGAAGGTAGGGGGTGAGGTGCTAAGAAATGAACCAAAGGACTTATATGCATCATATGAGCATAACCGATGGACAAAGACAGTAGGGGGGTGAGGGCATGTTCTGTTGGGTGGGAGCAGCCAGGGAGAGGTCAATGGGGGGAAAAGGAGACTCAGGTAGTACTTTAAAAAATAAAGAATTTAAATTTTTAAAAACTCAAGAAAAAAATAGTCACAATAAGTAACTACTTTCTGAATCAATCAAATTAATCAAGTTTTGAGGAAGTAGCTAAACAGTTAAAATGTCAATGGTCAGGATATGTTTTACAATTTTGACAATGGTATACTTGTAATGCTCTATTTTTCACTTCTTCCTTAAGTCATATTTTTCTTTCTTTCTTTTTTTACTAAGTTTAGTAAGTACATAAAATCTTGAAAAGGGAGCTAATATAAGTAAATATGATGATGATAGGTCGGTAGGTAAATAGATATATAGGCACAACCTACACATTTATTTACATTTATATTGATTTGTTAAAACAGTGTTCTCAGACTTAAATGTGTATACTAGCCACCTGAGGAACTTGTTAAAAAACATTCTCTTTTAGTTGGTCTGGGCTGGGGCCCAAGACAAGACTACATTCCTGACAAGTTTCTGTGTGATGCTGATATTCATGGTCCTCTGTTCACATTTCAAGAAGCAAGATATTAGAGGCTATTAATGAACTAAGAATATAGACTACGCACCAAGCTTACATGTTTGTGACATATTGCAAAAGTAAGAAAGATAACGTTCCTAGCAAGCCAAAATTCACTTTGATAAATCAACTAGAGTGTTATGGCAACTTATTTAACATTCATCTTAATTTAGTATCACAAAATTTTCTGTCGATTACAATATTACATTTTCTCTCTCTCTCTCTCTCTGGCTTTTGTTCTGCCTCTCCCTCTCCCGGTTAATTTTTTCTATAAGCACAATAACAAAAATTTATATCATGTTTGCATAACTATTCTCAAAAATGAGATATTATATCAAATATAGTCTCAAAAACTGCTTTATAAACAGTTTTAAACAATGTATTATAACCAAAGAGTAAATTAAAGAATTAGAATAGAATATTCACTAATTTTTTCCTAGGCTTATGGTAGCTTAATACAAAGTTGTCAGAGATATAAAGAAAGACATGCAAAGCCAAATTAAGTCAGAATAAATTAAATAGAGAAATAACAGAAGTCATTTTGTTCATTCAAAAAATATTAACAGCTTCCTTCATGTTCTGGTCTTTAATGCCCCACATTAATTACCATGGTAGCAGTGTTCTTTTTAATTCCATTTCCCTATTTCCCATGATCTTATCCAGTAGACACTCTACTGGGCTTCTACAGAGGCATACTTGAGGGCAGGACAAATAGAGGACAACTGGACTGTTTCCTAAGGTGGCCCTGCATCCTGCTCTGCATCCAGGAGTAACAATAATCGTACCTTCACCTGGACTTGCAACCATCTCATGAGTTTTTTATTTATAAATATATTTATAATATATGAAGTTTAATGCTACTTCATAATTTTATATCTTGAGACCCGGTGCATGGATTCGTGCACTGGTGGAATCCCTCTGTCTGGCCTGTGGGGATTGGGCCAAAACTGGCTCTCCAACAACCCCTGAGGGGTCCAAGATTGCGAGAGAGTGGATCTCGGGTAACGCACCCCGGAATAGAAACCCCTCCTCTCTTTTCTCAATATTATGTCACTTTCTCTCTGTATCTGTCTCACTTCTTTCATCTCACTTTACCCTAAGTTTGGCAGTAACTGACGACTTGTGGGCATTTTTCTGAAAAATGCAATTATTTAGCAAACAGGATTTACTTAGCCTGGAATCTAGCAGCTGAGGGTAGGACTCTGCTCACTGTCAGCACCCACCCAGGCCCTTCCACCCAGGCAGAGTGCTGTGGTGGCAGGAACCTCCTTCTTCCCACTTGAGATGCTCCTTGCCTCCTCCCCTCCCCAGAGGTTGCCTGCTGGCGTCACTGTCCACCTGGAAGAAGAAAAGCCCAGCTGAAAGTGGTAGGGGGAAAATTTTCTGCCTCCACTAGAAATCGATATTAAATGGATGGGTTGGGGCTGCAGCCAGTAGGTACTGCACGTCTCATCATTTAGCTAATCGAGTCAAAAAGTTTCTGTAAGGGCCAGACCCACTACCTCTGCAATGGGTTAGAGGCCTGGTGGGGAGCCAGACCCAAAGTGGGGAGCCAATGGGCTAGAGGCTCGGTGCATGGATTTGTGCAGTGGGGTCCTCCCTTGGCCTGGCCTGTGGGGATTGGGCCTAAACCGGCTCTCCAACATCCCCCAAGGGGTCCCAGATTGCAAGAGGGCGGTTCTTGGGTGATGCACCCTGGAATCCGGCTCTCTCCTCTCTGGTTCTGGGTGTGTCACCCAAGAAGCTCCTGCATGGAGCATCTGCCCCCTGGTGGTCAGTGCACATCATAGCTACCAGTCAGAAGGTCAAACAGTCAGCCGGTCACTTAGGCTTTTATATATATAGATTAGCTAGCCCATTTAGTAGGAGTGCATGGTTTTGTGTTTCTTACTCCTAACTTATGTGATTTAAGTAATTTCTTCTATCAAAAATCTTGCTGTTGGTCTTACTCTCTAATTCAATTTAAAAATAATTGTCCTTATCAGCTGCAATATGAAACAATAAAATTTATTGCACTTAAAAGCTTTTGCTGAGTAAATTATGAATGTGTTGTTAGTAGTAAACCTCAAGTGCAGAATTAGAGGAACAGAATAATCTTCCTTGAAAATCCTGCTTGGGCTTATAGTTAGGGCCAGGTTTTATGTCCTTGATTTTTAAAAATAAACAAAACAAAACTTTTGTTTACTTTTTAATTGACTTTTGTCAAAGAATTTTAGAACCCAGAAGAAGAAGATAAAAAGGAAAACTATGCTCATTAATAATCTTCCTTTGAAATTGTCATATAGATTCTTAAACCTAAATTATGAAGACAGTATCTACCTCTTTATTCATCACCAGCATTGATTTGTATGATCTGGCTGTCTACTTGTGGGTCTCTTTTCTGTCTTCTGATCCTTCATAATAGAGAAAATGTTGAATACCATTGATTAGAGTGAAATAGTCCTCTTCAGGAATTAAATATAATTAGAATTTTAAAATAATCTTCTTAAGAAAACTTTTACTATTAAAAAAAATGTTTTAGCTAATCCTGTGATAATTTGCATTAATTTATTCTTTAAAGATTTTATTATAAATTTAAATTGCCTTTTATTCAAAGTAAAAATAAGACTATTAATTATGAGTAAGGAAAAGGCTAGGTTATAGTATATAAATTTTAAGATAATAGTTTATCATTGGAAGAGCAAAGTCATATGAAAGAGAAACATACCTTAATGTATTTCTTTGCTCAAAGTAGGTCTAGACCAGTGGTTCTCAACTTTCCTAATGGCGTGACCCTTTAATACAGTTCCTCATGTTGTGGTGACCCCCAATTTCATTGTTACAAATTGAACATAATTAAAGCATAGTGATTAATCAAAAAAACAATATGTAATTATATGTGTGTTTTCTGATGGTCTTAGGCAACCCCTGTGAAAGGGTCGTTTGACCCCCAAAGGGGTTGGGACCCACAGGTTGAGAACTGCTGGTCTAGACAGTTATAACTTTGTAGATTATATTATTGAAATACTTAGGGTGTTCTGAATGTGTTGAAAATAATCAATTTGTTCAAATTAGCTAAATTAAATACTTAATTTTATTGAGAAGAAAAACTACTTATCCCCCGCTCAATAATATATACAGTGGTTACAGCACATCTTAATTCGAACTAGGCACATTGCAAGTACTCAGTAGCCACAATGGTCTAGTGGTTATTATATTGGAGAGGCTAACTTTGGATCATCAAAAACAAATTCATCAGCATGGCGGTCTTGCCAAATAGAGTAATGGCAAAGTGGTGAACAGTAGTTTACACATCTTAGAGAGTGTGATGTTATTGGAGGCTCTGTATCCCTTTAAGTAACCAAAGACTTAAGTGACAATTCTGGCTTAGCAATAGTTTTTGTTATTGCTAACACACAAAAAGGACTACATAGTATTTTAAACATGATGCCTGAAGAAATGATGTAGCGAATGAAATCTCTTCTGCAATATACCATATTAATGTAACGTGAATCAGTTTGTTCATAGAAGTCAACTTAATACATGGAAATTTGTCTGGCATATTAATATTTTGCTCCACTAATTAACAGTGGTTTAATGCAAAGTACACAGGAAGCTGCTGGGGGAGACAGTGTTGCAAACAGTGACAAGTGACCAATCACCCAACATGCATTTTTTTCTCAACTTGGCCTCAAGCTCTGTCTTGAAAAAGCTTACTACAGAATTCTGCACAATATTTGTGTGTTTTTCAGTTGTCTCTACATTCGGCAGCATCAAAACTTTCTTATATCCTCTTCCACCAAGCTAAATACATTTTTACAACCCTTTTTATTTTATATACTAGAGGCCCGGTGCACAAAAATTTGTGCATTTGGGGGGGTCCCTCAGCCCAGCCTATGCCCTCTTGCAGTCTGGGACCCCTTGGAGGATGTCCACCTGCTAGCTTAGGCCTGCTCCCGGGGGGATCCGGCCCAAGCTGGCAGTCAGACATCCCTCTGGCAGCCCAGCAGCCCTCGGGGGATGTCCACTTGCCAGCGGGGAGCAGGCCTAAGCTGCAGTCGGATATCCTTAGCGCTGCTGAGGAGGCGGGAGAGGCTCCCACCACCACCGCTGTACTGGCAGCCATCAGCCTGGCTTGTGGCTGAGCAGAGCTCCCCCTGTGGGAGCGCACTGACCACCAGGGGACAGCTCCTGCATTGAGTGTCTGCCCCTGGTGGTCAGTGTGTTTCATAGTGACCAGTCATTCCCAGTCATTCTGCTGTTAGGGTCAGTTTGCATATTACCCTTTTATTATATAGGATAGAGGCCTGGTGCATGGGTGGGGGCCGCCAGGTTTTCCCTGAAGGGTGTCCCAGATCAGGGTGGGAGTCCCCTGGGGTGCCTGGCCAGCCTGGGTGAAGGGCTGATGGCTGTTTGCAGGCTGGTCAAGCCCCCCCCAGTGGGGACCCTCACCCCATGGAGGTTTGGCCAGCCTGGGGGAGGGGCTGATGGCTGTTTTCAGGCTGGCCACACCCCCTTTAGGGGGGGGGGTCCCCACTGGTGTGGCTGGCCAGTATGGGTGAGGGGCTGAGGGCCGTTTTCAGGCTGGCCAAGCTCCCCATCATCGGAAGCTCCCAGCCTCTCCTTTTTTTCTTTTTTCTTTTTATTCTGGGAATTATTTATCTTCTATAATTGAAACTTTGTATCCTTGAGAGGAGCTCAGAGCTGGCCAGGGTGGGCAGGAGGGAAGCCTCCTGCTCAATTCAGCTCTAAGGTCACGGCCAGCTGAAAGCAGGTATCTGGGGTTTATTTACCTTCTGTAATTGAAACTTTGTGGCTTTGAGTGGAGCTCCCAGGGCCGTGGCAAGCGGGAAGCTTGGCTTCCTCCATCATTGGGGTAACCAAGCCTCCTGTTTGCTCCAGCTCCGTGGCTGCCGGCCGCCATCTTGGTTGGGTTAATATGCATATAGTCGCTCTGATTGGCTGGTGGGCGTGGCTTAAGGCGTAGCGAAGATACGATTAATTTGCATGTTTGTCTTTTATTAGTGTAGATTTCTTTACATTTTTGAAATTAGATGTGTCTTCTAAAACAATGCTAGTGTTTTTACTAAGATTTGTGCATGAGTGTGTGTGTGTGTGTGTGTATGTGTGTGTGTGCACACGCACACTTTGGTTAGAGACCTGTACTGATTTCAGTGGTCTCTCCAAATCTCATTTTCCACGAGGTCTGTTATTTTTAGCTCACAATTTGCAGAACACTTCACCTCTCCTTTAATAAAGAGAAACTTGCACCACATTATAGCATGAATGCTTGAATCTATAAATAATTTTTTAAGTGTGTTGTGTTTACTCCCAATATTTATGTTCTAATCTATGGTCTTATTTTTTTGAAACCAGAGTCCTTTTTTGCAAAATGAGGGAGGTGGGCAAGAACAATGCTATAATTCTTCCTTTCCAGTTTTTGAGATCTCACTCCATGCAAAACTATACATGATACTCCCCCAATAAAATAATAATTACATATTTTCAAGACTGAATTCATACGTTAGAACAAAAACGTAAATCTACCCACTAACCCACCAAAATTCTCAATAAATGACCAGGAAAATATATTAATGAAAAACATCTTGATAAAACAATAAAGGTCAATAGCATGGGGATTGCAGAGTTCCCAGGTAAATGTCAAAAGATAGTTAAAATAAGAGGGGCTCAGGACACTTACTTGACAGTTTTCTAAAAAGCAGACAATTTTCTAAGGAATGATAATATTTCAAAATTAGCTTAAGGAGAAGTATAACAGTGTAATAGAACAATGAGCAGTGGGGAATGGAAAATTTTGTTTTAGGCAAATTGCACCAAATCTTTAGGGATTACAACAGAATCCTACAAGCAAAATGAATACAAAACCCAACTAATAAATATCATGGAAAAATCTTTGATTGATAATAGAACAGAATCTATAAAACATCTTGGGAGAATACTAACACTTTACTAAAGGGCATAAAAGAGAACCAGAGTGCATGTAGAAATATTCTTTACCTTGGAAGGAAGATTTAATATTATCAAAATGTCAACTCTTCTCATATAACTCCATAAATAAAAGATAAATCAACACAATATTAACATTTTCTCTTTAATATTGGCACACTAATTCTACAATTGTTGTTGACGTGAAATTGTGCAAAAATAGATAATATATTTTCAAATGGTGGCTTTCGCTTATTTTCACACTTCAAAATATGCTGTACAATTAAATAATTGAAGCAATTTGGTATTGGCACAAGAATAGATGGATGGATTAATGGAATGCTTAGAGTCCAGTAACAGATGGGCTATTTATAAAAATTGGTCATGTGTTAAATAGGTCAGAGATGAAAAGATGTTCATATTAATTAGGAATGTATAAGGAAGTTTATATTATGTTGAAAGAAATGTCTTAAATTGAGGTTGTATATAATTTTACTCAACAAATGCATCCCAGATAGATTAACGAAATAAGTATAAAGAGCAAATAAGTAAGTTAGTGTTGTTATGAAATAATTAAGCTGAGTTCTTTAAAGATCATTCATAAAGAGTAATCATTCAAAATGTTTACTGCTGAATTAAATGTGGAAGAAATCAATTGAGCTCTAGCCAGTTTGGCTCAGTGGATAAAGCATCAGCCCACGGACTGAAGTATCCTGAGTTTGATTCTGGTCAAGGGCATGTACCTTGGTTGCATGCTTGATTCTCAGCCCCAGTCAGGGTGCGAAGGGGAGGCAACAAATTAATGTCTCTCTCACATTGATGTTTCCCTCTCTCTAAAAATCAATGGAAAAAATATCCTCCCACTTCCTTCCACTCTTTCTAAACATAAATGGAAAAATATCCTCAGGGGAATTTCCCTCTCTCTAAAAATCAATGGAAAAATATCCTCCCACTTCCTTCCACTCTTTCTACACATAAATGGAAAAATATCCTCAGGGGAGGATTAACAAAAAACAACAAAAAAATCACTTGAAAAGATTAGAACAAAAATTATAAAAATCTAAACCAGTTCTCCATTCATGTCGTTCCTCCAGCCCAAGCATATTCTCGTTATTAAAGAAGCTGAACTCTTTGAGCGGTTGGGGGATGGGTGAAAAAGGTGAAAGAGATAAATACAAATTGCCAGTTATGAAAAAAGTCACAGGGTTGTAAAGTGTGGCATGTTAAATATAGTCAATAATAGTATGCAACTATGTATGGTGCCAGATGAGTACTATACTTACTGCTGGGATCACTTCATAAGGTGTGGTAGAGTTGTCTAATCGCTGTGGTGTATGCGAGAAACTAATATGATATTGTATATCAACTATAATTGAAAAAAATAAAATTTAAAAATAAATAGATTCGTTAAAACTGGAAATTAAGAGATAATTGCCAGAAATAAGACACAAAATTTTAATCAACAGACCTATATCAAAGGCCTTCTTTTTTCTAATATAGAAACTTTGGCTATTGAGAGGCTGTGTTGGTATTTTGTTTAAAGATAAAATGTTTTTAGATATATGTTGTTTTTATCATTTCTATCTCTAACTTTTTGATCAACCAATTTACTACTTTTCTTGATTTTTTTTCAGTTAAGTAATAAAAGAATCTGAAACTAAAATTTAAATGATCTCTACTTGGAAAATTTCAGGGTAATTGTAGAGAACTGAATAGAACCAAGTCTAAGCTTTATTTGAGAATATGCTATAAATAATTATTAAACTGGTGTTGGAATAAAAATATTAAGATATGCCACATTTTAAAAATTAGGTAAGCCCTGGAAGATTAAATATATATTTGTCTCCCAATCTTCTAAAGGTAGAGAGTCTCCAAGAAGACTCAATTCCAATAAATGAAGGAAAATAATTAAAATATATATTGCTAATATAAATCTACATTAACATAGGAGAAGGAATTGTTATGAGTCGAATAGCTTAAATTTTCTGATTAAGAGGCAAAGTCAGAAAATGACTTAAGAAAATTTAGCTAAATTGAAATAAAACAATCTCATTTTTAACAGAAATATATATATGTTTGCTTAGCCTAAAAAATAAAAAAAGAGAGCCCTAACTGGTTTGGCTCAGTGGATAGAGCATCAGCCTGCAGACTCAAGGGTCCCAGGTTCGATTCCAGTCAAGGGCATGTACCTTGATTGCGGGCACATCCCCAGTAGGGAGTGTGCAGGAGACAGCTGATCAATGTTTCTCTCTCATTGATGTTTCTAACTCTCTATCCCTCTCCCTTCCTTTCTGTAAAAAATCAATAAAATATATTTTTTAAAAAATAAATAAATAAAAAGAGAAAGAAAATTTGTCTTATTTGTTTTGTTTTGTTTTGTCTAGTTTAGTACAATTCAAATGAGAAAAATTACAAAGGTAAAATCCTTCTAAAATTTAATAATTACCAAATATCTATCTGATAATTACCAGTCCCTACCCCCCCCCACCCCCGCCCCACACACAGGCAAATAAGGAAAGAACTACTTTCCTTTTAGAAAGGGGTAGAATTGGAAGATTTGGGAAATAATAATACAGGATGGTTAGTTAATTTTAATTTCAAAAAAACTATTTTTTAATTCTTAATATAAGTACACATCAAATATTACATGAGACAATAATACTAAAAAATCATTCATTATTATTTGAAATTCATATTTACTGGACATATGTTTTACCTGGTGGGTAAAAGAAAGTCAGTTTGAGAAATCAGTAGCCATATCTAAAGTTGAATTCATTGGACTAGGGTCAGGGCCAACCTTCAACGCTGAGAGAGCAAGTTAGGTTGATAGTATTAATTGCTTCTCAGAATTGGAAGAGAAATCTAAGGGAGGAAGGAGGAGTTAAGGTGCGAGGGGTTGGGGGGAGGTAAAAGGAGAGGAGGTTGATTATATGTGATAGAATATGAAAATGACCATTGGGGCAGAACTTCTGCGAGGAGAAATCCAGGAGTGAACGATTTCAGGAACTCAGGGAATACACAGGCCTTGCCATATGTTTAGACTAGCAGTAGAAATAACTCAAGGAACAAGATAGGAGCACGATGGATAGACTGGGACAGAAATCCAGTTTAGACTAATAGGAGAAATGGTAATGGGGCATGGAACATGTTATGTATACTTTCACCATTTGGCTAAGTGGATAGGTTGTTGGGTTTTCTTAAAAATGTAGTCATTGTAAAAATAAAAAAACATTTACAGAGAATTTAATACATATCAACATAATAATGTTTTATTTGTCTGACATTGTTGGAAATAGGTGGTCCCAAATATTTAGTAAATTTTCAAAATAAATGAATATATCACCTTAAGTGCCCCAGATTTTTAATATTATATTTGTTTCTCCTGAAATCCTTCATATAACCAAGATTCTTAAGCAAAGTACATTAGCACAATTTACCCTTTTTAATGACTCAAAGTCACTAGAGATATAGAAATTCAAAGCTGTAGAAGAGATCATATAGTAAAAGCCCTTCACTGAAAAGGAATCAGATTTACATTATGAGCAATAAATATTTACACACACAGGGGAAATCAAGCAAGCATCAAAAAGAAAGGAAGAAAGAAAGAAAGAGAGAGAGAGAGAGAGAGAGAGAGAGAGAGAGAGAGAGAGAGAA
>NW_005358943.1:1676375-1718092 GCF_000412655.1 Myotis brandtii | reverse complement strand
AGAGAGAGAGAGAAAGAAAGAAAGAAAGAAAGAAAGGAAGGAAGGAAGGAAGGAAGGAAGGAAGGAAGGAAGGAAGGAAGGAAGGAAGGAAGGAAGGAAGGAAGGAAGGAAGGAAGGAAGGAAGGAAGGAAGGAAGGAAGGAAGGAAGGAAGGAAGGAAGGAAGGAAGGAAGGAAGGAAGGAAGGAAGGAAGGAAGGAAGGAAGGAAGGAAGGAAGGAAGGAAGGAAGGAAGGAAGGAAGGAAGGAAGGAAGGAAGGAAGGAAGGAAGGAAGGAAGGAAGGAAGGAAGGAAGGAAGGAAGGAAGGAAGGAAGGAAGAAAGAATGGAGGGAGGGAGGGAGGAAGGAAATATTGTTTTGTTTAATCTGCTTGTCAATCCTTTGATGTAGACATTAATATCCTAACTCTAAAAAAGAAAACATTGAGTTTGAGCAAGTTTAATTGACCTTCATAAGGCTATGGAGCTTAATCTAAAGCCCATGACATTTTCACCTCACCTCTCTGCTTCTTTGCTTCAGTGGTCCCCACATACACTTTGTAGTATCCATTGGACCCTCTGGAAGCATGCTGTCCTCAGTGTTGAGATGGCTGGGCAAAACCAACTTTGAATTTGTAAAATATTCTGTATTATAATTTATATGTCCACTCTTAAAGCATCTAGTCATTTTCTAGCATAATTCATTTGGAGATAATTATAACATCTTGTCATTTAAAAATAAATATCAAACATATATAAAACCAGGGATATATATAAAACTTTTACCAGACTAAGTTCCAAAATTATAAAGAAATGAAATCGGAGAATGAAACAAACACTTGGGGATATTACAGGAGAAAATGACTGCTCATTTTTTGTTCTTCAGTGATCGCTCTTTGGGAAGCCATAAGATATTTCAGAAAGATAAATCTGTTATTCAACTTAATCTGCAGAACAATAGAGAAACTCCAGGAAAGTTATCTAGAAAGGTAAGGCCTTCTGAATATTAGTTTTAATTTGCAAACTGATCATTTAAGGACAAGATTCCCATCTTTATGGATTGTTACCAATTTCTAATTATATAACATAATGAATATATGTTCATTTGAGTATATTTATTAAAACACAATTAGTTATTTATCTATATGCTTGTTGACAATTTGAAGTGAAGCAATTACATGAACACTTTATTGCAACCTCAGTAAAATAATAGACCTATTGGAAAAATTTATGAGAAACTTGTTAAGGTTATTGTATCCAAAGCATCAATGAATCCACTAGAAAGTGAATGTCGTGGAAAATGTGAAAAGGAAATCATTAAAGGAAGAGAAGAAAAACAACTCTTTCTATTTGAAAATTGCTTACGTCTGAGTCAACACAGTTTAAATCATGGCAGATTAATATTCATAATATTAATAATTATGAATATTAATAATAAAACTACCTAGAAAGGAATTACTGTGCTTTAATGACACAGTTTCATGCTGTTAGATATGAATTTTATTCCCTGTGTGATGTCTTGAGTTACCTCAAACCTAAATTATACAGTATGCAGTGAACTTTGATATGTTGGCAGTTTTTATCTGTAGAATATTCCAATTACCTGCTTTAAGCAAAAATCCCAGCACCCTGTCATTTACATCAGATAACAGATTTTGAGTGCATAGTTTTTTTTTTCCTAGTTGGAGGTGTTTCATCATAAAAAGTGTCAGATGGTACATTAGGTTGCAATGTATCTATGTGGAATATAACATAATGAGGCCAAAAGAGAGTTGTTTAGAAATATCTTTTGGAACTGGTTACCTAACTCAGCCAGTGTTGACAGCTCCAGGGCTATGCATCTGAAATCTCCACAAAGGAACATTATAAAGTACAGCTAATACCCTCAATATTAATAAGCCTAAAAGTCTTCACATTGTCCTCAATGTTGACAAAAAAGCTGAAATCATCATGTTTCATTTCAACACAAAGACAGAAAATCTATGATTTTAACTTCCACTCTTGTTTAGAAGTTGCATGTTGCTAAAAAAAAAAAAGGTATCTCATTCGTATAAGTTCACAGATCAGTAACATTTCAGTTACATGTAAATTGAGGTTTATTCTTAAATCCCTATAACTCCATATATTTTATGTCTGGGACTTGAACATTTCTATTACATTGAGTGTTTACGATAATTCTATGTGGTAAATACTATTAAAATAAGGAATCAGTCACAGGGAGCTTGGTGATTTTCCCCAGATCATATTCATGGAGCTGGTGAGCAGAAGAGCATGAATTTGAGTCCAGTCAATGAGTCTTCATAGCCCATACCTTATGCTAGCAACTTAACATACTCGAGTTTTAGATGTGAGTTTCAGAACAATGGGACAGAATTCTAGCTTTATATATTTTCTATGTTTTATTTTGTTTTCCACAGCTCTATACACATGCCCCAATGTCTTGAGCATAATAGGTGTTCAGTGATAATTCTATTAAGTGTTTTACATGTATTAATTTACAATACTAAAGAGAAAAAAAGTAATAGTTACTATTATTTTCCTTTTTGTATAAATAGAAGTACTTTAAAAGATTATTGAATGGCTCAATGTTTTACAGCAGAGCTAGTGTGGTCATAGAGCTCACTATATCTTAATGACAGTCAATATAGCATCTTTGAGTTATTGTCATCAGCATTGTTATCATATCCAGAGACAAGCGTATAGTCATTTCCGGATTTAAATTATAGTTGTCAAGAAATGTCTGCTCTTCAAGCTATCATTTGGACCATAGCAGGAATTAAGTTACATGGTTCTTTTTTTTTATGCTTCAAGCTTCAACTTATGAATCATTACTTCCCACAATGAATATCACCAACTCTTACTTAACTAATTCAACAACTTATAGGTAAAGAGTATACATGCTTTTTGTCATCCACAACTTTTCATAGCAGTGACACTGTTATTTAAAAATTGGTAATATGCTTGATGGCACAGGTATCTGTCTATTCACCACTCACTCATATGTACTGTGTAACTGCTGTGGAGTGGGCCCTGTACTAATGAGAGTAGTGATCAAAATCAACAAGAGGGCTCAGTATCACTCATATGTACTGTGTAACTGCTGTGGAGTGGGCCCTTTACTAATGAGGAGAGTAGTGATCAAAATCAACAAGAGGGCTCAGTATTCAGGGCATTCAACTGGCTTTGACTCTCAATTAAGAGCAATGGCAGCCTCCACAACCCATAGACTATGGAAAAAGGCATTCCATGTTTCCATCTCCCCAAATTCTGGCTCTTCCGGGATATTTTTAACATCACATTCCAAGAGAGAAGACATTACATTTTATTAAAATCTATAAGGGTTTACTTCCAGGTACTATGCTAAGTATACTATATGTATAAACCTAACAATTTGTTAATTCAATAAATATTTATTGAATGTTTTTTACATGCTATGTATACAGTATTTGCCTTTAAAGATCTTATATAGTGAAGAAACAGTTTAGTGAACCTTAAAATTTGGAATTATGTCTTAGAACACATATGTGCAAAGACTGTTACTCATTTGTTCATTGAACAAATATTAATTGAGCATCTACATTTCAGTACTCATTCTAGAATGTTGAGCTAGCATTCTAGTAAAGAAGACAAGACAATAAAGAAATATATATAAAAATTCTGATAGAAATATGTGCTTTGAAAGAAAAGCTATCTATGCTTTTAGAGTCTGGAGTAGGAACCCTTTATGCAATGAAAATGAAGGAGTAGTGCTGATAATTATTTTTATTGATACATTCTAGAGCATATAGGTTTAGCTTTTACAAGATATAAGGAGTTTTAAATTTATTAACTTGGCATCTTGTTTAAAAGCAGAGATTCTGGATTCATATTGTCAAATTAAAATCTCTGCTCTTGGACAGATCATTACGTTCTCTTCACCTGAATTTTCTCATTTAAAAGTGTGGATAATAATAGTACTTACCTAATATGGTTACTACAGGAACTCAATTAGGAAACATAAATGAAAAGCTTAAGTCAGTTTCTGCACTAAGTCAGGACAATATAAATACTAGTTGTTGATGTCATAAAATTAGGGTGTTGGGCTATCTGTTATTTTAATATTTTTCTATTAAAATCTATATGATAAGGAGATAATGAATGTTCTCCTTTCATTATTCTATTTTTAAAGTGCTGTCAACATTTTATGTGATTTTCAAAATTTAGGTGTGAGAAAAAATTATAAACAATTATATTTTCTTTGCACCTAGCTCTATGTGGACTTGCTTTCAGAACATAGGAATACCTTTGTTAAATGATATGTGTATTATGGAAGATGGGTAACTACATAAAACATTAACACTAAACTAAATTTCTGGTGAAATAATAGAACCACTTTAAGAAA
Source organism: Myotis brandtii (assembly GCF_000412655.1). Lineage (NCBI taxonomy): Eukaryota > Metazoa > Chordata > Mammalia > Chiroptera > Vespertilionidae > Myotis > Myotis brandtii. The sequence continues at coordinate 1,713,736 of NW_005358943.1, read as the reverse complement.
ACTTATTTTGCCCTAACCGGTTTGGCTCAGTGGATAGAGCGTCGGCCTGCGGACTGAATGGTCCCAGGTTCGATTCCGGCCAAGGGCATGTACCTTGGTTACAGGCACATCGCCGGTAGGGGGTGTGCAGGAGGCAGCTGATAAATGTTTCTCTCTCATTGATGTTTCTAACTCTCTATCCCTCTCCTTTCTTCTCTGTAAAAAATCAATAAAATATATTTTAAAAAATAAAAGGCATTACAAAGCTCAGTTAATCTCAGATTCCTTTCTTATTTTAAACTTGCTTGTGTTATAATAAATTAGGGAATTTAATTCTTCTTCCACTAGAGTATTCATAAAACAAGTTGACAGTCTTTAGAAATCATTCTAGATTTTCAAATGTCAAAATCCTCATCTTGATGCAATGTGAATGATTGAGACTTTTCTAAAAAAAAATTTGTTCTCCCTCTATCTCTCTTAAATTTGATCAAAAGTATTACCAGCATAGTAGATATTAATCATAAATTCAAGATCCCTTTCTAGCTCAAGGAAATATTCACAGAGCATTTACAGCAAAAGATTTTTGTGTTAAAAAAGTGCTTTAGCTTTTCCCTTAAGATGAAGGTATGGCCTTCAGTTTTGGAGTAAAGTACATCATATATTCCATGGACAACTGCTTAAATTTTCCTTCAACTTTGTGAGATGGTTTAAATAAAAAGTTTCTCTTGTAAATTACAGTATTACAAAGGTCACCCTACACACACACACACACACACACACACACACACACACACAATCATCTCTGGAAGCCAAGTTAAGTCGTTATAAAATAAATAGTATGCTATACAGAAAGATGCAAATAAATCATGTTACTTATATGCTTGTTTTGATTTTAACTTCTGAAAGAATTCAAGTGCCAAATATTACAGTTCATATCTCACTCTCTCTTTCTTGGCTCCAGTTTTAACTTTTTATTTTGCCTCCCCTATTACTGTCCCTTCCATATCTAAAGTTTAGATTTTGCTATTGCAGAAAAAAAATGTCTTTAACATTATCACACTTTCAAATGTACTCATCCCACTGACTCTAGATGTAAATTCCTAGAAAGTAAATCTCATGTTTTCAATTTCCTTAGCATTTTTACAAAGTGTTTTTTAATAGCATGAACTCAACATATTTATTATAGTGATGAACTGATTCTATCCATGTAACTTAGCTTCCTTCTTCCTCCCAAAACAACCCTATATAAAAATTAATTTACCTTTAACCTTAAGCCATATAAAGGTTTTCCTTCTGTCAGAAGCTCCAATTGGCAGTTTTTAAAATAGATTGTGTGTGTATTGACATACAAGACTACAAGCACCCCAACATTAGGGAACTCACTCAGCTCCCAAACTTAACGCCACCGTGTGGTGAAATAGTGTAATTGTGATGGCATATATTGCATTCTCTGCAGACTTGCGTAGGGTTTTCATGAACACCCTTGTAGAGAAGCGCTCAAGGAGTTCTGGTGTGAACGTGGGAGCACAGGCACATGGATCATAGGACTGATATTTTACATGAGTAGTTCCTGCTCATCTCAGGGGAATGATCATAATGCCACCTGATAACTCCTGGGACTTATAGCTATCGGCAGTTTTAAATCATTAGCACAATTAAATGTTCATGAAAGGCAATGTTCTCAACTACTGTTTGGCAGCAAGATGTGGTAAAGCTGAAAATGGAGGTGTTCATTCTGTGTCTGTGGCCAATCTGGCAAGCCGTCGGGTCTTACACCTCTATGGCATCTGTGGCCTAAATGCAAAGAAAATGCACACGTGTGTGCGAGGTGTCTAAAAGCTGCCTTCCGTGCTGGATAAATTAATGTTTGGCCTTCGGGATATTGGGATGTCCTTCAATTGTCCTTGAGGTTTCTCTCCAACTAAAGCAGGCTCTCTGTTTTACTTTTTAAAGAATGCTTATACAGTTAAGGACAGTCTTGTAAGGTCTTTAAAACAAAGTATTAAGATGATGAATGAGGGTTATCAAAGAGGTGAATTAAATGACAGCAGGAAGTTACAGGGCTATTTTTATCTGGTACTCATTCCTATTCACTCTATAAATATTAATATATTCTGCTGTCTACAGCATGAAGATGACCACAGTCCATTTTTTCTGAACCAACTTCTTGAATTTATGCACATTTGGAAAATATCCAGGTAAGACATTTTATTGCTGTTCCAAGACTACCTTCTGACTGAGTCCTCAAGTGCCAAATCACAATGTTTCTCAGGGCATTGTAAAAACCATTCTTTCACTAGTACCTCAGAAGCTATTGTACTTTTAATAGATACCCCCTTTTGGCAAATTCTGTTGATAATTAGCTATTCCTCACAGCTATTCAGATACATTTGAAGAGCTGCTAACACCTTCCAGAACAATCTAACATTCATTTTAAAATATCTCTGCTACCACTTATTACATTTTCAATGATTTTTTTCACATTCATCTTGTGAATTTGAATTTGCACGTGTCACAAATCTCTGTATAATGGCATTGCCATACTTTGAAAGTCACCATCTCCTGCTTTAAATCCCTTTCTGGAAATCTCTGAAAATACGTAGTATGTCACAAAGGAATGTGGATTCAAGTTGGAAAACTCAAGTGATAACGAATGAACATATCTTAATTGATTCCAATATCTTAATGTATGCATGCATTATTTGAAAAATTAGACCTAACTCAGAAGCTAACTTTGGAGAAGATGCCAGTGGTACAGCATGAGTTTATCTGGAATGAATGTTTTTCTAAGTTGAATGAGCAGATAATGGAATGTGGGAGGTATAGGTCTTAAATCTCTAAAGAAAAGCCTGCTGTAAAAATAAGATGAGTTAAAATTGATTTTAGTAACTATCACTTCATGGCATTCTTATCCATTTTGCATACATTCTCTCATGTGATTCTGCAGTTCTGGAATTTGAAGTTAAATAACTTAACTGGTCTAAAATCACTTAGTTCGTTAGTGGCAGGACTGAAATCAATGCTGTCTGAAATTTGCAAAGGCCATATTCTTTTATTAAACTATTCTGTCTTTCCATGGGTGCCTCTCCTTTTTCTGCCAAAATATCCAGCCTAACACCATATGATTATATAGAATGAGTAGGATTATAGAGGACTTCCGACAGGTGTCCTGTGAAGCCCATGGCACAGTCTCTGTGGTCACCTGGGCTGAGTTCTCCAGGTGTGTCCCTTCTGTTGGAGTTGAGTCTTGATTGCTGTTGACACATTAATGGAAGAGACTGACCCACAAGCCGATTGGTTGTGAGGACTGGCCTTGACTACAGTGAAGGAGCTGTTGTGCAGGGGTTGACCCTACAGAGCAGGATTCACTTTAACAGTGCTCTGGGACCTGCCCAGTCTGCCCTATGGGTTTGTCATTCATTGAGGTAGTTGGGTAGTACTCAGGTATGGTCAGAAGCTGGCCACTGGGTATATTGGTTCTGGGGCCTCCTGAGTGGAGCTGTGGTGCAGGCCAAGGTCAGCCATTGCCTGCATCCTGGGGTCACTTGGTATGGGCTACAGAGTGATCTGCAGTTATCCTTTTAAAAGCTAGTTTGCTATAGAATCAAGAGAACTCGTGATAAATGTGCTAAAGTTAATATATTTTCCCACCCAATTTTAAGCAAAGTTTTTTTTTCTTTCCAGACAGTGCCTTTCCACAATAATAAAAAAATATGACTCCCACCTGAAATACCTATTGAAAACCCAGGTATTAACTTTTGTTAATTTATCTATCAATTCAATAAGCATTTATTAAGCATCTACCCTTTTTCTAAAACTTTGAAAGTTTCTTAAGATATGAAGATGAATAAAACGGAGTATCTACACTTGAATGGCTTCCATTCTATCATGACAAAACAGACAAGTAAATAGATGTGTGTATACAGGACACATGGAAGGGGTTTATCAATTTTACTTATTTGATCTAAATGTTGGAAAATTTCTATCATGACAAAACAGACAAGTAAATAGATGTGTGCAATGAAATATCATTGGTCCCATCAAAGACCTATGTGTATACAGGACACATGAAAGGGGTTTATCAATTTTACTTATTTGATTTAAATGTTGAAAAACGAGTCAAAGAAAGGGCATAGTGAAGGAAGGTAGGAAGTAGGCATAACTTTCAGCAAAGAAGAACATGAGCAAAAGCAGTTAGGAAACAGCCTGGTATGATTAGGAAACTGTATGAAACTTGCAATGGCTACAATTAGGTTTCAAGGTGATAGCCTGGAAAGAGACCAGATGAAAGGGGCAAATAGGGGCCAAATTATATAGGATCTTAAGGACATTTTTGACAAGTTAAATATTTTCTAATTTATCAGGTGATGGCATGGAGGCAATATGCAGAGCAGAAGAATGACAGATGAGTGATTAGAGGGGCATCTAATTAGACCAGATGATGAGGGCATTGACAAAAGCTCCACTATAAGGATGGATAGGAGGAAACAGATTCATAACAGGTGAAAATGTGTAATTTACATGAAAGACTATGAGTAACAAAATAACAGGTTGTCTAAAATACCTCCAGATTCCTGGCTGTTAACTGACTGCATGAGGAGATCAATTCACTAAAATAGTAAGGAGAAAAGTTAGCTTGGCATGGGAAATTGATGGATTCAGTACAAGACTACTGAGATTTGGTCATGAACTGGGCCAACTTGTAATCACCATTAGGCAGATCATTTCTTATAGCTTGTTCTTCTAAGGAAGGTTAACCTTCCACAGATAAAACATTCTATCATTACAGAAAATTGTATAAGAGGATGTTTTTAAAACAAGTGAGGGCTACTTTTTTCATTAAATAATTTGACTCCTGATATATAAGAAGTAATTACTTCTTATATTAATGGACAGTAAAGGTTTATAAAAATAATAAATTATATTTCTTGATATAGATACCAAATTCATGTGTGAATTTTACATAGGTATTTAAAGATATGGTGATGAGAAATACATAGCTGATATTCCTTCCCCAAGAATAATCCCCTCACTCTAATTCTATTTTTCTTTCTTGAGCCTGGCCTGAATCTGGAAATTTAAAATGTGGAATATGAAAATAATTCAAAATTAGATTGTTTTAAGTCTCATAAATGTGTCATAATTAGTACTTCTTTCAGCTTTCTTCTTCACCTTTGATATAGTCATTCTTCACCTTTGTGATAGTGTAGAATCTGAAATTTACCATGTACCCAGAACAGATTATGAGTTTATTACCAGATCATTTATGTATCTTGACTATATGTTGATAGACTTTTGAGGTTATGATAAACTACTTACAGATGAATTTTAATGATCAAAATGTCAAATGTCTCTGTGCTATTCATGCATCATAGACGTCTTTTTACATACACACACACAAACCCATACATACATGAATTGTTAAGAATCTGTTAACAGTTCTTATTTTCCAAATACAGAAGTTTGATCATATTACTCATATATGAAGAACCCAATATATTTCCACTTTGAAAGAAACCATTGACCATTGTAAATTTTTAAAATATGACTTAAAACTTGGCAAAACATCAAAGAAGTGGTGTCTTTATATTATTACTGGCAAATAGTTATCATCATCCACATCTGAATTATTTTATAAGTAGGCCACAGTGTCTGAGATTTTCCAGATGAACTCTATGTGAAACAATGAGCTTTTTAATGAAATTCTAAAGCAGAATCAATAGTAAATATCTGAGAAGTGAGGATAGACTGTGATATTATCAATTCACAATTTTGCACTTTCCATTTATTTGACAAGTGAATTAAGTAGCATTGCATCAATGTCAAAAACAGTACTGAGTTGAAAAAGAACGTGTTTTTATATTTCCCAAACTTAGCTTATTACACATAATTTGAAAAATTAAAAAATATACAAGCTGAGTATTTATTACTTAATATCAATATGTAGATATTTTAAGTTTCCAAATATTTTCTTTTTTTAGCAATGGTTACTTAACATTGTTTAGTGTTTTTTTTTGTTGTTGTTAATCTTCATCTGAGGATACGTGTTTTTTTTGTTGTTGTTAATCTTCATCTGAGGATACTTTTCAATTGATTTTTATTGAGATTGGAAGGAAGGGGGAAAGACAGAGTGAGAGAAACATGATGTGAAAGAGACACATTGATTGGTTACTTCTGCATGCATCGAGCCTGCAAATGAGTATGTACTCTTGACCAGAATCAAACCCAGGACCCTTCAGTCTGCGGGCTGACACTCTATCCACTGAGCCAAACCAGCTATGCAGTTAATTAATGTATTTTGAACTTGGCTTATTTCAGATTGGACATTTTGAAAGAACTTTTCCCTAACATATTGTTTAATGCAAACTACTAAACTATTTAGTCAGTAGGATGAAGAGAAACGGAAGTCAGAACCATGCTCTGAAATTGCTGAGGTTTTATTTGGAGAGACAGTAGAGTCACATAAATAACATACATAAACAGGTATTTATACAGAGCAAACCAGTGTAAAACCAGACTTCAATCTGGGTGAAAGAATTAGCCTCTGATGCAAAGTTGCTTCTTCCTAGTAGAATCCAATATGTGGTCTCCAACATTTTTTATTAAAATGTCAACTAGGATTTTTAGAGAAAGTCAGCAATTCCTATTACTGATGACAAACTTTTACTAGAATCTAGTATCTTGTGAACTAATTGTAAACTAGAGGGATCTGTACTGAGAAATATATATTCATGCTTCAAAATGTGGATTGGCTTCATCAAACATCTACCTGGTCTAAAAAGAACTAAAACCCCTTACCGTCTAGCCCGTGACTCAGAGATTTTACCAAGTAGATAAATAACCAGAAGAGCCCTAGCCGGCTTGGCTCAGTGGATAGAGCGTGAGCCTGCGGACTGAAGGGTTCCAGGTTCGATTCTGGCCGAGGGCACATGCCTGGGTTGCGGGCTCGTTCCCCAGTAAGGGGTGTGCAGTAGGCAGCCAATCAATGATTCTCTCTCATCATTGATGTTTCTATCTCTCTCTCCTTCTCCCTTCCTCTCTGAAATCAATAAAGAAATATATTTAAAAAAAATAACCAGAAGAATATATGGTCGTGAGGAAGGCAGAATATTACTTAGCTCACACTTTTCCCTCCCCAGGGCCCAAATCCAACTGTATTCAGCCACTAGATAGAGGCTAAAAATTCCATATAGAAGTAGAAAGAAAGGGGGTGCATAAGGATCTTATATATTTAGCATTTTCAGAATGGAAAGTCTTATAGTAACAAGCAGATCTGTTGTTGGATATTCAAAAGTTCCAGTTTGACACAGAATTTAAACAGAGTGACTGCAAAAGACTGAATTTAGGAGCAGAGATTCCAAAGTCAGATAGATGTATATGCCAACCCTCGGCCCACTCTGGAAGTTTTTATTTAACCTTCCTAGAGTTCATATTATATTCATCACTAAAGTTCATATAATAAAATATAATATGATGATATTTATAAAGTTAATGAAACCATGGATGTAATATGCTTAATACAATATAGTATCTGGAATATAAAAAGTATTCAGCCCTAACTGGTTTGGCTCAGTGGATAGAGCGTCAGCCTGCAGACTGAAGGGTCCCAGGTTCGATTCCGGTCAAGGGCATGTACCTTGGTTGTGGGCACATCCCCAGTAGGAGGTGTGCAGGAGGCAGCTGATCAATGTTTCTCTCATCGATGTTTCTAGCTCTCTATTCCTCTCCCTTCCTCTCTGTAAAATCAATAAAATGTATTTTAAAAAATGTATTCAAGGAAAGGTAAGTACAAGTGTTAGTTTATTGCTATTAGAGTTACAATTTTTTAATATATATTTTTATTGATTTCAGAGAGGAAGGGAAAGGGAGAGAGAAAGAGATAGAAACATCAATGATGAGAGAGAATCATGGATCAGCTGCCTCCTACATGCCCCTTATTACTTTTAACACTTTGTAGAGTACTGTATCCTTTGTAGAGGATTCAAAAGAAAAATGTTGTAAAACTCATTTGCATTTGCATAGAATATAAGAAAATGTGAAAATGAAGCAAAAAAAAGATCATTTAAAAATAGGATAAAATAAATAGGTAACTAGGGCCAGTTGTAACATTACAAAAGGTAAAGTCAAAAGAAACATAAAACACAGTTGCAGAATTGGAACCTATCTTAGTAGAAACAAAGGGCAGATTGAAACTACTGAAAGTCCAACCTCTTATGTATTGAACATTCCAGACTTGAAGAAAAACAAAAATGAAAAATTGAAAGTAAATCTTCAACAAGAAAGGTAATCACTAGCCAACATAATTTGTATTCCTAGTGAGAAAGAGAGCATTGAAGGATTTTGTCAAAGAAATAACATGATCTGACATTTGATTTGAAATTTGTGCAGTGAATTATGTACTACAGAGAGGACATATAATAAGATGTATACAAACTAAAGAAGAAGAATAGAGCAGGCACTTATATTAAACGTTAAGTTTAGGAACAGCCGGCCAGTGTGGCTCAGTGGTTGAAAATTGACCTATGAACCGGGAGGTCATGGTTTTATTTCCAGCCAGGGCACATGCCTAGGTTGTGGGTTCTATCCCCAATGAGGGGCATGCTGGAGGCAACTGATCAATGATTCTATCTCATCATTGATGTTTCTATTTCTCTCTCCTTACCCTTCCTCTCTCTGAAATCAATAAAAACATATCTTAAAAAAAAGTTTGGGAACAAAATATTGCCAGTGTCATAGGATCTGCCTGCATGCCATTTCATATCTCTTTTTCTCTGCATAAGAGTTGCCCTTTCGTGAAAAGTATTCTGTAGTTTTTTTTTTTAAAGATATTTTATTGATTTTTTACAGAGAGGAAGGGAGAGAGATAGAGTTAGAAACATCGATGAGAGAGAAACATCGATCAGCTGCCTTCTGCACACCTCCCACTGGGGATGTGCCCGCAACCAAGGTACATGCCCTTGACCAGAATCGAAACTGGGACCCTTCAGTCCGCAGGCTGACGCTCTATCCACTGAGCCAAACCAGTTTCGGCTATTCTGTAGCTTTTAATTACCATTTCACCACCAAAGTGTACATCCATTAGCAATATAAGGTTTGAGTTTCCTTTCAATGTCTACCTAAATGGAGTCAAACTGTATACACTTTTTGAGCTATGTATCTTTTCACTCAATATAGTTTTTGAGATTTATCCACCTTGTCCCATATGATTTTGATTTGTTTATTTTCATTGCTGTATAGTAGTATTCAACAAGAGAAGTGAACCTCAACCTATTTATATATTCTATTATTATGTTACTGGTAGCCCTGCGCATGAATCCATGTGCGAGTAGTTCACTGCTGCTTGCCTCAGCTGGCCACCCTGGCCACCGCCACTTGTAGGTCTCCACCACTGATAGCTTGTTGCCCTGCCGCCCTCTTGCAGCTCTCCACCCACTGCCCCGCCCTCCTGTAGCTCTCCACCCACTGCCCTCTTCCCCTTGTAGATTGGTCATGATGTTATGGCGCCCCGACTAATTTGCATATTCCTCTATTATTATATTACATTATTAACATAAATATGTTATTATTATTTATTTAAAATTAAATTTATTTGGGTGACATTAGTTTGCTTTCAACAGTCCCTGTTTGCCTAAGCCTCAATATGTTTGTCTCTCCTCCAGCGTACTTTGTTCTTGTTTATTTCTATTAAAAATAGATTCATTTTTTTTTTTGTAGTAGGTTATCAACCACATCCCTAGGCAGACTGCGTTCTTAAGCCTCAAAATTGGAACTTTATGAGAATCCCTGCCTCCTCCCCACCACACACACATGTGCCTTTTATTTGCAGTCTTATATAGGAGAGTTTTCCTCACCTCCTTCCAGTGGTACCTGATCTCTGATTGGTATCCATATAGGATCCAGGAATCAAGGCAGTCTCCTACCCCTTCCAGGAGCAAAAGGTTTTTGTTTCTATTATTCTCTCATTAGCAAAGGATCCCTCAGCCATGTCTACCTCTTCCTCAGAGGCACACTGCTTTTTTTTTTCTCTTCCTCTCCCCACAAAGCAAGACTAAGTTAATAATGAAGTAGATCCTCTGGCAGCTGTGCCAGGATGCTGGTTCATAGTGAGGTCACACATAAATAAAACAGCTGGCTTTTTTCGTGTGAATTACTCATAAGTTATTCTTTCCCATGTTATAATTGAGTGGTTGTATTTTCTTAATCTGTGAACAACAAAATGTATCCCAATTAAATCACATCTTCTTACTTTAAGCTCTTTCATTGAGTATGTTAACATTTTTGGAATTCTGATTGTGTCTTTCACAGTATTAAGTAGCTATTCTTCCTAGTTTTCTGTCATTCATTTTCAGTGTTTATAAAGTCATATATAAGGGAGACTGGCAACATGTAAAAAAATGTTTTTCCACAAAATAAACAAAACGGTATTTCTTAATATAATATCCATTTTGTGTACATGTATTGATAATGTTTTGATATGGAAATGATCCGGAATTATCAGAGTTAAAATCTTTTAGGGGAGTTGGGAATCCACATATCTGCGTGAAAACAGAAAGGAAAAATATTTTCCCACCTGTTTTGAATAAACTGTCCTAATCCTCCATTGAAATTACTGTGATGCTGGTGACTAAGCTGACATGTTTTAAAAAGCCACCATCATTAATGATATAGATAGAGTACATAAAAATACTGTAGAGAGAAAGGTGGATTAACACAGAATTAATGAAGAAAATATTTCTTAACATAGTTACTGGTAATACACAGAAAAGAATAACACCAAAAGAGAACAGATTTTTTAAAAAATGAAAGTTAATTTAAGAACATGTGAAAAATGAGAAATAAAAAGACTAATGAAAGGCTCCTAGAAGTGTGACCATAAAAATCTGTGTATAACTGTCTTTAGTGCATCCAGCAATTTTGATTTTACAAAGAGTTTGTCACTACTGTAGACTATATTTGTCATTGGTAATTTTTTGAAACATCAATTGTTTGAAGAATAGTATAATCTAACTAGAGGCCCGGTGCACAAAATTTGTGCACTGGAGGCAGGGGGGGCCCTCAGCCTGGCCTGTGCCCTCTTGCAGTCCGGGACCCCTCAGGGGATGTCCGACTGCCGGCTTAGGCCCGATCCCAGGGATCGGGCCTAAGCCGGCAGTCGGACATCCTTCTTGCAGTCGGATACCCTTGCTACTTGTCGCCCACCTGCTCGCTGCTCCTTAACGCTGGCCTCGCTGCTCCTTAGTGCTGCCACGAAGGCAGGAGAGGCTCCCGCTACCGCTGCTGCGCTTGCCAGCCGTGAGCCTGGCTTCTGGCCGAGCAGCACTGCCCCTGTGGGAGTGCACTGACCACTAGGGGACAGCTCCTGCATTGAGCATCTGCCCCCTGGTGGTCAGTGCACATCATAGCGACCAGTCATTCTGGTCATTCCACCATAATGGTCACTTAGGCTTTTATTATATAGATGATTATCAAACAATCCAGCACCAAACTTCTTTGTCCCAAGTTTGTTCTGAACACTGAATATGATTTTTAATAATTTTGCCCTCCTGTACACTGGTTACAAAACAGATGCATTCCAAATCTGTTCATGGGTCTGCTGTCAGTTGCCTTGTTTTCAAAGTATTTTGCATAAACCAAACATACTCTGTCTCTCCCTCCCTTCCTCTTCTTCTCTTCCTCCTTGCTATCTCCCCCACTCCCTCTCTCCAACTTTAAGATCACTAGAGGCCTGGTGCACAAACTTGTGCACATTGAAAGGAAATTAATTAGAAGGTGGCTGGCAGGGCAGGACTGGGCAAGACAGGCTGGACATGCCCTGGAGCCAACCTCCCGCGGTCCCTCCCCGGCCAGCTGCACCTGGGGCAGTGCCGTGGCTTGAAGGGCATCTGTGGAGTGAGCAGGGTCCCTCTGGCAGTTGGGGTCCCTCGGCCTGGCCTGTGAGGATCTGGCCCAAACCGGCTCTCTGACATCCCCTGTGGGGTCCTGGAGTGTGAGAGGACACTCTGCAAAGTTGCTGTCACTCATCAGCTTCTGTGTTGAGCGTCTGCCCCCTGGTGGTCAGTGCACATCATGCCTACTGGCCAGTCGGCCAGTCGGCCAGTTGCTTAGCCTTTTATATATATAGATGTTAAACTAGAGTTAGAGATGATACATATAATCTTAATAGTCCTACTTTTGAGCATTTGCTCAATGAAAATTGTAGCTCAGGCCATAGGATAACCAGTCTTGAAAATCTCTGTGCATAGGAACGACCATATTTTATTCTATGTCCTCTTCATGAAAAGAGAAGTAGTGTAAAGATAAATCAGTGTCCTCTCAATTTCAATAAACTATAAGATATGACTCTTCACCTACAGCAAAATGTGGAAAGTATTATTGAAGAAGTTAAAAATATATGCAGTGTTCTGGGATGTGTGGAGACCAAGCAAATTACAGATGCCGTAAATAAACTAAATCTAATTCTTCAGAGAAAAGCAGAGGTAAATATACTCATCTATTACACAGCAATTATTTTAAACCTGAGTTCAATAATTAATTAAGGAGAGTGAAAGACTGGACTAACTATCTGTGTGTGTGTGTGTGTGTGTGTGTGTGCGTGCAAGTATATTTCCTTCATTTGGGAACCATCAAAAAAACTATTATACAAAGGGATTTAATTAAATTAAAAGAAATCTCTTACACCTTTGAAGTTTGTAGTAACAATATAACTTCCAAGTGAGACTGAAATCAAGCCTACAATCTACCTAGATGAATATAATTATGTGATAATATTTACAGGCCAGTGTTTGTACAGACTGTTAATGGCTCTCACATGCACCAGTATATATAGGCATGAGGGTCCATGAATGCATGGTTAAGCACTTATGTAGAAAAGATGTCAGTTTTTGTGACATGTTTTGCTGAATTTGCAATGCACACTGCTTCTATGATCCGACAACCTGCAATGATTTCCTGGCTTTTTTCAGTTAAAAAAATGAATATTACATGATTTCCTTTTTTAAGCTCAAAAATCTAATGTGTGATTATTACCCAAGAAAAAGAATAGGAAATCTGGTTTGATGAATTCAATCTTATTATTAGTTTAGCAAGGGATTAAGCAGAAAGATAATGCTGAGTGTGATGATTATGATAATAAAAATAATAATAAGTCCCTGATAGTACATTGCAATGATAAAATAGTTTCTCTAAAATATTATTTAACTTAGGTTTTATTTTATTGCAGTTCTTCCTCATAGCAATGCTGCAGAGTAGGTATTTTAATGCTCATTTCATTATTAAAATGAAAAGCCTACACGGCTTGTGTATAGATCATTAATAGGGATTTGAACCCAGGCCTCTATACACATTCCAGTGTACGGGAAACTTCTTAAGAGAAAGATTACAGTGGGGCCTTGACTTATGAGTGTCCCGACTAACGAGTTTTTCGAGATATGAGCGGTCTCTCGGCCGATTTTTTGCTTTGAGTTGCGAGCTAAAATTCAGGTTACGAGCCAGCTTTAGATACCCCACCGCTAGTTGGCGCAGCGAACGTCACAGTGAAAGCCACAACATCAGCCCAGCATCACGTGTCTCACTTGTTCACTTTTGGATTTGACAGACGAGTAATTTGAGTTACGAGCTCCGTCACGGAACGAATTAAACTCGTAAGTCAAGGCCCCACTGTACTTGCATCCTTAATTGCGTGGGAAGGAACAGCACGGATTGTATTACATTAAATAAGCCAGCCTTGAAATTTCAAACATTGATTTAGAAAGTGGGCAATTCTATTAATATATATAAATAATTGTGCTTATTGTTTCAAATAGGTAAACTATGAAAAAATCACTAATGTCTTAAAGTTGAACTTTCTATGTTTTATTTTAATTAGAAGATTTTTGTGATTAGCTAGTAGTAATGAATATCTACATCTACGTACCTTATTTGCATGCATGGACAGGAAAAATGATGACCATAAGATTTCCAAGATAAACATTTATCAAAAACTAAAAACACAAAGCAATGAAAAAATCAAAATTTAAACACTATAATCAATAAATCCCAAACTTCAATGTCTCAGATAGACATGCACTTATTTCCTTAAATGTTTCTTAGTTTGGAAATATCTACTCTTACACTTTCCAATTATAGAAGAAAATGAAGCCAAAATTATCCTTCAAGGAGAAAATGAGTATTTCCTAGTCTCCAGAATTGTTTGTGTGTAGATATTAAGATTCATGGTTTTCACAAATGATAGCAAGGTAAGAAATCTGATGTGAGTACATATAATCTGATCATATTTTTCTATTCTGTGTCAGAGTGGGAAAATTATACTATAATCTTGAAAAACCTGTCACCAATATGTTTTGAAAATAAATACTTTGATAAACTAAAAACATAGGAATTATATAATGTTAAAAGAAGCTTCCAATAATAGCCAAAGTTAATCAGGATAACAAGGTAGTGAATATTTACTTTCAACAAACAATTAGTTTCTCTTAGACTATCATGTATTGGGGACATTTTGAACACCTAAAGTGGATAATAAAATACAAAGACCTTAGTGTTATGCAAACAAGACTTGAATTCAAGATCTAACACTTTCTAGCAGAATATCCTGTGGAAAATTCATTCATTTATCTGATGTTTAGTTTTAATCATCTCTAAAACAGAAAAATAAAACAGAATTTGTACAGTTCTTGTGAGTATTAAAAATAATGTTAATAATTTGTTATGATATTATCTAAGTATTAGAAATAATGTTAATAATTAAATTAATGTAAAATAATATTAATAATCATCATCCAGAAGATAGTGTCTTGAATGAGAGTCATTATTATTACTGGAGGTAGCAGGGATGGTGCTGGTGGAAGTTTTTGAGAATCTTCCCCATGTGGCCAAGATGGTGTTCATTCACACAAGCACCACTTAAGTCCCCATTACCTCAGGGCCATCGATTACAGCCAGCCTCATGACAAGTGTGAGCCTCTGCCAGAGGAGGAGACCAGATGCATGAATGTGAACACGTGTCTTCCCATCTGTTAAGACCACTTGGTTGTTCATCCATTTTTATGTCCAGCTCTCAGTAAATCAGCTGAAACAAACAACTGATCAAAGAATGAGGAAAATCTAATTTTAGCAGGAAGCATTTCAAATGATTTTACAGTATTACTAGATAAAAAGCTTTACCTTTAAAACATTCATTTTCTGAAACTTCCTAAAAGACTACAAATGACAATTTTCTCTTAAATATCAAACTCTCAATATATCTGAAACCAAAATTATCCTTCAAGGAAAAATTGAGTATTACCTAGGAAAACTATAAAAACAACTATAATTCTCAAGGAAAGCTCATTCACATTTCACATTTCTTATGTACTTTTTGAGCACTAAATTATATGTGATTACTCATGCATAGAAATGAAGAAAAGAGTTGACATCAGTTTTATTTCAAATATTTCACTGACCAACATCAACCGTTTGATATCCCCCAATAAACAGATTCTACTTACTTTAGGCACACCCTAAAAGTCTCCTTATTCTATATCACCTTCATTCAGATTTTGTGTTCATCTCTTTTCCCATTCTACCTTAACTATGAACCCACCTACATAAGGATATTGGCACAAATAGTAAGCACATCGTTACAGAATGTGTGTGTTAACCAACTGCAGTTTACAATGCCAAAGTAGTCCGTCTATCCTGCCACCATGAGCCAAGATTAAGGAAATACTGACACAGATGAGCCTTCTGCCAACTAGGTCAAACTTGAGAAGCTTTCTTTTCTCATGGCTACACTTTTTGGTCAACTTGCAAGAGATTATTTTCCTGCCACTCAGCGAAGTAATTAGGTATTTATTAAATGTGAGTTTGGGCAGGATGAAGAATCATATCACAAAGGCAGGTGTACTCTAGTTCATGCTCCCACTCAGCACTGGAAACAATTTTCCATCTGTCAAAATTATATTCCAAAATCCCACGTAATATATTTTCACTAAATGCTCATATAATAAATGAACCATAAAGTGAAAAATATGGTCTTGCACATTGTTCTGTAGGTGGATGTCATGGTGATTTTAAAATACAAGTTTTTATTTCTGAATAAATTGAATTCTAGTTAAGTCAGGCTAACATCTTCAATACTCTCACACATGGGAACGAGATAAAGATCTTATGTGGAATTGTTAAGACTAATGGTTGGAACTATGCTCACATGAAATATTTTACCCAAGAGAAATGCTTCTGAAAAGGTTCATGTGAATAATGCTTTTAAATGAGTTGTATATAAATTTAATTACATTTTAAACATGATAGGAGTGTTTTCTCTCTAAAGGAATCCTGTAGCAAGTTTCTTGTTATAGGAAAACAATTATTCCCTAATTTATTTGTTTGAGAAATCAGGCTTTTCATTCATTGGATTTACTTAAAAGCAAACTTGTCAAAGCAACATTTAAAAAATTTAGTGTCATTTAATATAGACCTTATTTAAAAAATGAATTTGCTTTTGGACTGGAAACCTTATTTATAGTGAATCTGTGAATCACCTTATATAGTTCATGATAATGAAGTTATAACCAACAAGTCATAAACCACTAAAATAATCTATGCCTGCAACAAAAATAACAAACCAATAGAGAACTAAACAAAACCACCATAATAATGAATGTAAACATAAATGACAACAAAATAAATAATTTCAGATAGTTTTTTTAAAGATATGATCTCGTGTTTTACTATCAATTTTTAATATCCTAAAAAAAGAAAGAAATGAAACTACATAGCAAATTTATATGATTTTGTGCTTTTTCATTCAGCCCTCTTTTGGTGCAGCCCAACACTTGCATCTGAATGGCTGTTAATAATGAGGATTGAGTACACTAAACAGAGATAATTAGAAATGCACTTATATCAAAAGATTAGTCACTGTTGTGGAGGGGGTTGAGCATAGGCAATGGAGAACTGTTCTAATCATACTAAAATGGTTGAGCCTATTCTAGAAATTTCTCTTTAAAAACTCAAATAACCTAGATTGTTCATTACAAGGATTTAGGTTTTCGTTAATATTATAATTTAGATTTCCTATTTAATAAACAACACTTATTTATGACACCAAGAAACACTTTGTCTTTTTATCATTCCAGAGAAATTTCAGTGTTTAGCTTTTGGATATTATTAGTTTAACTGTTTTGTAAATTTGTTTTCTGAATAACAAGTATGCCTTGTACTTATTTTTCTTTTTTTAGAGTTTTCATCAAAATTCAGAGACTCCAGCAAAAGGTAAAACATGCATGTACCCAAATGTGCTTCTTTTTAAGTTACAGAACCAAAAATAAATTATTTTTTTAAAAATTTTCATCCAAATATTATGGTAACACAAACACACTCAAATGTTTTTTGAGGGAAAAATGCATTGCTAGAACTATTTTTATTGATGAATCTATTATTCAGAGAGTAAATAACTATCCACACTCCCTAAACTTTTAACCTGACTTTTTTTTTTAATATAGGAAAAAACAAGAGATCTATAAAAATGAAAGAAATACTAAAAAATACCCTTATGACCATTTTAAGAAACTGTAAAATGTCCTTTAGCTAATTCTATTTTGATGTAAGAATGTCAGGAAAGTAGCAGATGTCTTTCTTCAAACTCACTAATTTCAAATTTAAAATCAAGCTCTTTTTGAAGACCAATCTATCATGAAAATTGGAGAATTTGATTCTATGATATAGTGTTCCCAGAGGCTCTGAGAAGCCCATAGAACTGCAAGCCACAGGAGGACTTTGCCTTCATAGAAAATAGAGGATATACTAGTAGAGGAAAGAGTTTGGAATCAGGCAGAACTGATTTTGCATTTCAACTCTGCCACTTTTTGACTTTATGACCTTAGATAATTAAACTCTTTGATCCTCAGTTTTCCTTATAAGCATTGAAGATGTAATAATATTTAATGTGCAGGGTGTGGCCAGGGTTGTTCTTATTCGCACAGGCAGATGGTATTTAGCCAATGAACACTCAGTATCTTCAAGGAAACTGACTCACATATGCTCAGCTAGCACCTGAGGATTCAGAGGTGATGGCGAAATGCAAATATTAACCGTGACCTGTCCTCCATCCCCTTAATCATTGTCAGTAGAAAGTTATGTACAAAGTGACATCCTTTCAACTCTAATTCTCACTACTCAAAAGAAGACATTCAATTATATTTGAAGAACTGCCACTTCACATCACAGAGGAAAATGGGATGACAGAGGACAGGGAGAAAAAGACCTGTGCTAGGGGAAAAATTCCTGTGCCAGGCATTCATAAAACTCCATAACACCACAGAGGGAGTGAAGGCAGTGGGGTGGCCCTCCCGAACAATAATATTAACAGAAAGTCTAAGTGATAGAATGTGGAGTGAACAAGCCTGGGGTATGCCAACATGGAGCTCGTCTTTTCTTCCTCTCTATTAGGAATGTTGGAATAAAATCCCTTCACTCATGTTCCTCAGAGATTGGAATGTGAGATCCCTTAAAATTGCCCAGGAATGCTCCCAGAGACTTATATTCTATGCTAACTCATCATAGATTCCAATTAATGTGTTTAATTTGCATAATTATTGTCATTGTTTCTTTATTTCATTATACTAGAACATTTTTTCCAAAGTAAAATCAGAGGCAATAAACATTCCTCCATCTTTCACCGTCAAGCCCAGTATCTTTGGTGCTTAATACATTTCTAATGATCTTTGAAATGCATTCTTCATGAAATGCATTTGGAAGTAAAGCATAAGGCATAGACATACATCTATGTACTGCCTGGAAGAAGCAAATTATAACCAAAGTTTGTATATATGCCCCAAAAAAGTAAAGAGTAGAGTTTGAGTAATTATTGAAATAATTATGAGTCCCCAAAATGTATGCTGGGTCTTGAGTTAATGAGATCTCTGACCTCACTTTACGATCTGTTTTGTGTGTGTGTTCATTCGCACAACTTTGGGGGTTATTAACAAGAAGTCTGTGCTTCTGCTTCAGAGTACCAACAGTACAAGTTGGGGACCAGGAAACAAGATGTTTCTATGAATGTGTGATTCTCTACTGCCTGTTGTTCACTAGAATCCCTGTTGGTTGGTCTCCTGAGTGCAATGATGCTCCTTTTAGGACTATTTTATGCTGCTGTATTGCTCTGTCTCATTAATAGCTACTGCTGATTTCTCAGAGAATTTTAATTAGAGCTCTATCACTGAGCTTGTCCTCTCTGGCTGTTTCAATAAAGGGCACAATTTTAAAACTACAGCAAATAAGTAAAATGTGGGCATCTAACAAATTTCCTATGAAATTACAAATAACTAATTGAGTAACAGCACCTACTGACCAACATAAAACGTTTAGTTATGGACAGAGCTACTGAGGGACAGGATGTGGGAAGAAGTCCACGCTGAAGCTGAGCTCTCTCCTGAGTATCCAAATGCCTGTGCACTGGGACACTGCAGTCCACAAGGGTGTTTGCTGACCACCATCCCTGCCCAACCCCTGGAATCTGGATAAGACCTGGTGTCCAGGCTGGACCACGGCAAAGCAAGGCCACGCAGCCCATCTTCCTCATCAGGCACTCCCACTACCACCTGGACACTTTCCTGGGAAAGGACTGCACTCTGACCCACCGAGTCTCCAACTTGTAAACTTGGGATTGATGTTTAATAAAATCATTCCTTGCTCCATGTCGGGAGCCACAGAAACCAACCACATCATCAGCAAACACCTGCCAGGCGGTGGAGGGAAAGCACCCGCCTCAATGCCACCGTCCCGGGTCTGAATGGAAGCTGGAGGCTGTGCATTGGTACCAAGAGGCGCCCAGATCAGGACTGAATTTCGGAACTACATCCCCGCCACCCCCAGGCCCCGCAAGGGGTCATGAGCCGCAGGAGGATGGTTACAGTGTCTTCATCTGCCACATCAACCTCATCCACTAACTACATCGTGCTGCGCCAGTTCCCCTAAGAAGGTTGGCTCCGCCTCTCCCTCTACTTTGGCAGCATTGCCTACCTGATGGCTTAGGACCGTGGTGGGCAAACTGCGGCTCGCGAGCCACATGGGGCTTTTTGGCCCCTTGAGTGTGGCTCTTCTACAAAATACCACGTATGGGTGCACATACAGTGCGATAGAAACTTCGCGGCCCATGCGCAGAAGTCTGTTTTCGGCCTGGGCGAGTCTATTTTGAAGAAGTACTGTTGATATTTGGCTCTGTTGACTAATGAGTTTGCCGACCACTGGCTTAGGAGCACTCAGATCCCTCAGGGACACTGCTTGTGGTGTCTGACAAGATGTCCTGCTCCTCCCACTAAGAACGGTCCTGACCTTTGTCTTCCTTCCAGGGGCCCTGCTGTAATTACATCTCATCTCTTCAGCAGTCACTGGCAGAAAAGAAACATCTAAAATGCAGCATTTTGATACTTATCTGACCCGGGATGGAAAAAGGAAACATTCAGATGAGATCAGACTGATTTTTTTGCATGATTTTCTGCCATACTCTCATCTACCAGGATGAGACTGTGAGAGTTAAGAAGGCCTGATTCAAGGACCGGTTGAGGCCTGACAGATGGGACCAGGGACAGATCCCCACTGAGCGGTCTTTGGTCCTGACCAAACTAGCCATGTGACTCCTGCCCCCTTCTAGATTCTGTCCCACCAGGCAAGGGGACAGTGTCCCTATTTTGTTCATCAAGGAGGAGGAAGAGGAAACCAGACATTTCATTCTTAACATTTCACTTCATACATTCTTTTCATTTCTTAAATCCCTTTTGTCACTTGATTATTCGTCGAAGATTGTTTTCATCTTGATAAAAAAATAATTTTTGAGCTTTTACATGGGAGTTTATTCTTCATTTAATTTTTAAAGTACTTCTATAGTTGAAAAATAAAACAAAATAATTGTAAGTAGTGATATAGTAAAGATTCTAATCCTGCAGCCATTCATTGGTGCCTGTAAAATGCCAGCAGTGAATGCTATTCCCTGGCCCATTAAAAGGTTGTCACTGAACACTAGGATGCTGTTCCCCATCCTCATAAGCTTCTCCAATGTGATGGTGCCATCTTTCCTGTCTTGGATTGAAGGCCACC
The DNA here is from genome assembly GCF_000412655.1 of Myotis brandtii. Taxonomy (NCBI): domain Eukaryota; kingdom Metazoa; phylum Chordata; class Mammalia; order Chiroptera; family Vespertilionidae; genus Myotis; species Myotis brandtii. The sequence continues at coordinate 1,692,685 of NW_005358943.1, read as the reverse complement.
AGTTCTACCTGGTACATTTCGTCAGACTCTCTTACTTCCTTCCTCTCAGGCAGGAACTTTTCCAGCAAAGAGAGTTTATGAGGAGAAAGAAAATCATTCTCAGGAAAGCTCACCTTGCATTCCTTAATTAGGTGACCCTTTACACGTGCCGTCATTTAACTGTTAGCCCCTGTTATTAGTCTTTTATTTTTTCTATTTTTCTTCCTTCATGACACTTCAGGTCACTTTTAGGAAAAATCAATAGACGCCATTTAAATAATCAGTGATACAAGTCCAGTAAAACTTTATTTTTATTTTGACTAGATGTAGTAAACATCATAAATCTTTCATTTCAAGCTTATTTCCCATTTCAGCCATGTACTAATATTATTCTCTATTCATAGGAGGACTAGGTATGCTATATGATTAGTGTTTAGTGAATGGTAAATGCCATAGCATAATCAAATTTATTATGAGTAACTTTTAGATGAAATTTGTTAGAAGAACTTATAGGCCATGTAGCAAACATGCCCCTTTTCTGCGAATTTCAAACAATAACTTAAAACAAACACGATTGCAAATGACAGTTGATCAGAATCCAAATTAATAATTAAAAACTTCAACTTGTGTTAAACGTTGTGCTTCTAAAATTTCTGCAGCTGAAGATATGAAAGCTCATTGATTATCAATACTATTAGCATCTAACCCAGGCTGCGTATGGAGGGCCAGGTGGCTAATTGGCTTCAGTTGGAGGAGGGTCATTTTAATTAAATTCTACTTAAATTTTATTATAAAAAATTTCAGAGTTCTAATGACAGCTATTGATAAATATGGGCCTACACAGATGACCTGATTTCTATCATTTCCCCCCCAGGCTTGATAGAAAAAGTGACAACTGAACTGTCCACATCCATTTACCAGCTAATTGATGTCTATTGCAACAGCTTTTATACAGATTTCCAGCCTTTAAACACAGCTGTTAGTGTTTCCTGTGTGAATCCTGGGCTCCATCCTCACCTTAGCTTCACAGTATATGCAGTTCACAATATTCCAGAGGCCTGGGTGCACGGGTGAGTGGTGGTGAATTTTTCACAAAAGTGTTAATTAATATTTACATAGCTTCTAATTACAGCATCATTTTTCTTATTCTTATTTGTAAGGACAAATATTTCATAAAATTTTGAAATGTAATCGGAATATATCTATGATTATTCTTAAAATCATTTTTAAAACCTTTTTTCTTAATTAGTATTCCTTTTCCCTCAAGTCTTCTCCCATTCTCTGTATTAAAAATAACTGCATGTGGTCAATATATTGTTATGGAAATGGAAAATGCTCATCCTATCTTAAAATTTTCTTTTTTATGTTTGTATCTAAATGACTAATGCCGATTCACAGAAGAGAGAGAGAGAGAGAGAGATCACACACATATAGGAAGATGGAGATTAATTAAAAATAGAAAAAAAAAATTCACTCTGATCCCCATCAAATTGTGACAGTTTGTGAGATTAGTATCTTGATAATGTGGAAATTAGCCAAAGTTACTTCAGCTACAATAGAAATTAACCACAATTATTCATGGAGCATCACCAGAATTGAAGTTGATTCTATCATGTAGCATTTTCTTGAATAACATAATTAGAGTAATATTTTTTAAAAAGTCCTTATGTTAAATCTATATGATTATGCTGATTAAATCAATTAAAGTTGTTAAGAGAACAGTTTTGCCAGATAAAATATTCTTGATTGACATTTTTTTTTTGAGAACTTGGAATATGTCATCCCACTCCCTTTTGACCTGCAAGGTTTCTGCGGAGAAATCTGCTGATAAAGTTTTTACATTGGCAGGTTGTTTTTCTCTTGTTTGACCAACTGGTTATTCACAAGTGTGTGTTCTTAGAGGCCCCAAACTGGCACCCATTCCTATTCAGCACTCAAATAGTAACCGCTCACTTGGGTAGATAACTAAAATGTCTGAGTGCTCATATATGTTGCAGTCTTCTCTTTCCCACCCCAAAGGAAGGCCGGGAGGTGGGAGCTTCCTTCTCATTTGCTTGGATGAGTGGCTCTGGAAAATAAATACCATGAATTTTCTTACTGATTTTTATGTGGTTTTGAACTTGCCTGTGGTGCAGGAGCCTCTTAACTTTTTTCTGGATTGTTCACAAAGGGAATAGATCCATGTATTACTATTGAATCGGTGTCTCCATGCGGGAAGGAGGATCTGGGCTTCCTATTCTGCCATCTTGCTGACATCACCCAACACAAATTCTTAAAGTCATTTTTAAACCAAACTATACAAGCAAACAGCACTTTATCATTTGACGTTTAACTATTGCAATAACTGACGCGTATAGAAAATTTGTTTCTGGATAATATTCAGCTTATTGTATCAATGTTGTTTCTTTTTAGCTATAAAGCATTTTCTTTTTCCTGTTGGCTTACTTATGCTGGAAAGAAGCTGTTCCAAGTGAGAAACTACAAAAATATTCCAGTCAAAAAATTGTTCTTTTTCTTGGTCAACTGGAATGAAACGTAAGTTTAATCTTTTCTCTGGCAGGATTATTTATCTAATAAAGATCAGAGGTTTGTTTGTTTGCTTTTGTTTAAGTGAAGCATGTAATTTAAAAAAAATGTTGCCAGTTGATAAATATGCTAGGGCTAATAGATAACTGATTATTCAATTCAATGGATTTAAAGTCCATTTAAAAACCTAGACAAGTGTCCCATCCACATTATCTAACTGATCAAAGAAGGAAATTGAAAAAGGGAGAATTATTAATCATTCACAGACTGTGGATAAAAGAAATACCTTCTATTTGGAGTTGGAGGGAGGCAGATTCCAGATATAAAAAGAAGGAAGAAATTACCAAAATAGCAGATGTAATCTCCATTTCCCCACAAAGCCAATTGGTACCAATTAGTTTAAACAACCAAGTATTTTGACAGTAGTTATCTGTGCATTGTGTGAACTGCCATCTAATTTGGGGTGGCTGGCTCCTACTTCCCCATTTTATAGAACTTTATTATATCAATAAGGAAAAGTACCTTCTTGACATTATCCTGGCCCACCTCCTCTCCTCTGTTTCCCTCAGCTCAAGCCCTCATTTTAATTAGAATCTCAGGCGACTCATAAACTGCCATCTATGACTCTTTTCATGGTTACTGGTTCTTTTTCCTGCTGTTCCTATTACACTAATCCTTTATCATTCAGTCATTTTTCCAGGTACCCATTGCTCATTGGGAGTCAGTTTTCTTCCCATCTCAAGTAGAAGAAAATACCTCAGTTCACTCTCCATCCGACCTTTCCTAAGGTCTGGCTTTCTTGGGAGATCATTTGATTCCCCAAATTGTACTTTCCTAATGATAATTGACACAATTTCTATTGACACAAGTCCTATGATGCCATTAGATGACACCATTTATCTCACTCTTACTGTTATCTCAATCAATGGAGACATGTCCTGAGACATAGCATGTGATCTTCAATTCTTACCCACTCCATGGTTGTTCAATCCCAAAGCAAATCTTCCTTATTCCAGGACTGTGATATCCTTATCTCGCCTGCTTTGGTTAAGTTCTTAATTACTTGGACCAAATACCTGACCTTCAATTATAAAATCCTATTCCATTGCAGAGTCACTTCTGTTTGTAACATTCTTTAGTAATTTCCAGTTCCTATAAGGTAAAGTACAAGTCATTTAGCCTAGCACACCAGGCCCTCTGTGGTTTTGCCCTGCCTATCTCTGAATCTTTATCTCTGGAGTTAGCTCTACTCTTGCCCCTGTAACCCAGCCACTCTCTGTATTTGATCTACTTACCCTAAAGATGAACTGAGAAATTTCACCTCTGCTAAGGGTCCTTCATTTGCCCCCACTGTCCTTGAGAACACCTAATTGTCTTTCAAGATACTCTTCTACCTTCTCTATAAACCCTTCCCTGTATCATTCAAAAAAGTGGCCATCTTTTTTATTTATCAATTAGTCAAACCTCAAACTACTTCTTTATGATCCTCTACTGAATGTATTTGTCTATATAGCTGTTTGTTTCTGCTAAATAATAAAAGACGTTTTTTACTTTTGTTTTTTAATTTTATTTTAAAATTTGTTATTGTATCTTTAACAGCACCACACAGAATAAGAGGCCAGTAAGTGTTGCTGGGCAAATGAATGAATTTTGTGTAATAAGTGACTCCTCAAAAATGTTATCAAGTCAATTACCAAAATTAGTCTTCTTAACTAATTAAAACTTATTACTGTTTCAAAAATCAGATTCATTTTCATATGACAGCTATGTTTCATCATTTAAATAATTTAAAAGAAAAATCTAATTCTAAAGTCAATTTCAAAGAAAAAAATCAAAATAAATTAAAGATAATTAGTGTTGTTGGAATAAGTACTTTGATATATTTTTCTTCTCTTCCTTCAAGACCACACAAGTGTTCTACTTCCTGGGAGAATTTATTTGATTTCCCTAGTAGTTAGTTACTTCAACCCAAAATTATTTTTATATAATTTTCATAAAAAATATTTATTTACCATTTTCTAGTGCCTGTAGCATTCTTTATATATTGCATTAAAGTGTGCCATTATACTATAATCAATTGTATATTTCATTATTGTACTGTAAATATACAGACAGAAACTATATTGTTTAATAATATGTGGCATAGATTTTTGAGCACCTATTATGTTTTAATCATCTTAGTATAACCCCCAAATATATCATCTTATCTCAACTTAACAACAAAAATATATAGCATGTATTGTCATCTCCATTTTACAGATCAGCATATTGATGTTTACGAAGATTAATTAACTTGCCCCAATTTCCACAATCAATAAATGGCATAACGACCCACTCTGTCTCCAAAGCTAATGTTTACTGTGATTTCCAAACTGTTTCTTACAATATATAAAATCTTAGGCAGAGTATTTATATTCTAAAATAGTTATCATATCTTAAGTTAAAAACAAACCTGGCTGGCAGCTTGACCCAGTGATTGAGCATAGACCTATAAATCGGGAAGTCATGGTTCAATTCCAGGTCAGGGCATATGCCCCGGTTGTGGGCCCTATCCCCAGTGTGGGGCATGCAGGTATATATCCCTTCCTCTCTGAAATAGATAAAAACATATTTTTAAAAAACTCTACTCCAGAAATTTTCAACCTTTTTCATCTCATGGCACCCGGCACATGTAAACTAAAATTCTGTGGTACACCAAAAATACATTACAATTTTTGACAATTTGACTATATATATATATAAAATTTTGATTGATTCACAAAAAACAATAATAATGGTGATTCCCTACCCTTTTTGCTCCAAAATGACTTTTTAAAAAATCAGGCGCCTATATATGTATATAAGGATTTCTGGTACAAAGGATTAAACAATCAGATGCAACCTTATTATGCCACATAACCAATAAGATACAACTCTATTATATGACCTATATATGTATGCTTCAAGATAGGGCATTCACACTATACAGCTATTGTTATGTTGGTTGTTGTCATTTTTTTTTATTTGACTATCTAAAGGAAAAGAGATCAGTGCCCCAGACTAAAGAGTCAGGCATTGCATGTTTTAAAAATTCTTATGGTACACTGATTGAAAATTGCTGCTCTATTCATTCTCCCTCCAAAAGCCACCACCCCATTCTTTTTCTCTGCTTTGTATTAAAACCCTTCCAAAGAGTTGTCTATATTCACTTTCTTCAATTTTTTTCTCTGCTCTAAAACATATTCCAATCAGGCTTTCATCACCTCTGCTCATCTGAAATTGCCCATTAGAGTCACCAGTGATCTGCATAGTTAAATCTAATGTTGTTTCTCAGTCTTCATCTTACACCATCTATTAGGAATAGTTGTCACTGTTGATCTCACCCTCCATATTTAAATATGCTCTACACCTGTCTCCTACATTCTTTTAGCTTTCTTCCTTCCTCATTAGATATACATTCTCCATTTTCTTTTCTTCTCCCAGACACTGTGCTAATGTCTTAGCCCTTAAGCCTCTTCCCTGTTGTTACTATTCTCACTCCTTTAATTTGCTCTTATAGTCACATGGCTTTAAATGCCATCTATATACCAACAACTTCCAAATTTATATCACTAACCCAGGCATCAGTCACAAACTCCACATTTACACATGCAACATGTATAAGACTGAACTCTCAGTCTTACATTTCAAACTTGGTCCACCCATAGATGGCCACTGTGGGTGATCATTTTCAGTTCCAGTTGTTCAGGTCAAATCCTTAACCTCAATCTCCTACTCTCAGACACTGTGTCCAGGAAATCCTATTGGCTCACTTATCAAAACATTTCCAGGAAATTACTTCTCATCATTTTCCTTGGTCTAGACCACCGTCATCTCTCCCCTCTATTACCACAGTAGCCTAATAATGGTCTCCCTGCTTCCCTTGTACCTTTATAATCCTTTCCACATAGCAGCTAAAGTGACCTTTTCTAAAATGTAAGTCAGACCATGTTTAAAAATTCTGAATTGACTTCCTGTTTCACTCAGACAGAAGTCAAAGTCCTTACAATGCTCTATTGTTATATATCAGTATTAAAGGAGAGTTCTAAAATATGTGACTTTTTAAATCTCCCATTTCACTATTAAAAACTTACTGGAATTGTTGGAAAAGTATCTCTCATAGAAGAAAAATTGTTTAAGGAAAATTTAATGTTCACTCATTTTTCAGTAGTAGAGTAAGGAAAATATATGATTAAAACTCAAGGTTGGTGCCAGCAGCTTGGATAAAAGGAAGCAATCTGACTTCACTTATCGAATTGCCTCTTAAAGTATTTTTCTTCCTTTTTTTGTCTAAAAGTTCATTCCTTTGATTTTTCAATAGCCATGTAGAAGTTGCAAGAAAAGATTTCCCAGTGAATGTGAGATTATTCTGGCTTTAAAAATTCATACGTATTCAAGAAATAAATAACTATTTAGAAAGCATGTATTCTTGCCCCAGAAGAATTTATTTTCATTAATAAAAAATGACAGAATGGAGATTGGCAGTAACTATCCACTGTAACCTATCGAATTTTTGTCATTTTTAATATAAAAAGCTCATTAAAATGTGAAGTTATACATGAAGAAGCCAGACTCAATAGGAAAAAAAGAATATTCTAGATTATCTGTAGAATAAAGTCAATTTATAGCTTCCATTCTTACTCAGAAATATGAAACCTGAATAGAAAGCCAATTACAGGTAAAAGAGAGAACATTCAGGAAATTGCTGTGCATTCCACAGGGTCATTGACATCCTGTATTGATTTTCAGAGCTCCTCTTAAGCTGAGAAATATGCTGATATTATCTTAAGTAAATATTATGACTATTAAAGAATATGAAAGAAAATACTTTCAGTTTTAGCGATCTAAACATGTAACAATGTAATTTTTAGTAATGTAAATTTTATTAATATTGAATAATAAAATTTATTTACTCTACTGATTGAATAATTAATATAATGCTGATATACAACCTACCATTTTCCACATATAGTGTTTTGCAATTTTCATTCTATATCATGGATAAGGAAAAGCAAGGCTTAGAAAGGTTAAATTCATTGCTCAAGGAAGAATATCTTATTGGTTATAGAGCCACTATTTAAATGCAGTTATATCCAGATCCAAATCTCTGACTCATCCTCTCCACACACAGTTTACATATTGACATCTCAGATTTATTCTTAATTTAATGACATCATGTCCTAAATTACATATTTCAGTTAAAGTCATCCACTAGAATATAATCTAGGAGACTAGAACTCATCTTTAATTCTTTTTTGTCCTGTTCCATTAATATGCTGTCAGTCAAATATTAATTATCCATTTTACCTCTAAAATAGTTATTTCTCTCTTTTCTCTTCTTTGCTGCTATATTACCACCCTAGATCTGGACCTTTTCATTTCTGGGAATAGCATCTTAGAGAAAGAGATGTGTACTTCCTCACCATCAGTCATGGTCACTGGGCTAAATTAATTTCTCCTTATTCCTGAGGTTGGATGCTGCCAACCACTCACAAAAGGGGGTTACCAATGTCTTATTTGACACTTTGATTAAGGACTGCTCCCTAGTATCCTGATTAGACAGCCAATTCTTAGTGCAAGAAGATGCTTAATAATACCTAAGGCCTCAGCTGGGCCAACCTCAATCAGCAATTTCCAATTGGATAATAGGCTTTGGTCATCATCAATCTATAATAATAAAAGCATAATATGCTAATTAGACTGGACCAGCCAAACGACCTTCTGGACATCCTTCCAGACATCCTACCAGATGAAGCCACCAAGGCGGGGACTGAGGCAGAGGCAGTTAGAGGTGATCAGGCAGGCAGGTGAGTAGTTAGGGGCAATCAGGCAGGAAGGCAGAGTGGTTAGGGGCAATCAGACAGTTAGGCAGGCAAGTGGTTAGGGGTGATCAGGCTGACAGGCAGAGGGGTTAGGGGCAATGAGGCATGCAAGCAGAGTGGTTAGGGGTGATCAGGCAGGCAGGCAAGTGGTTAGGTGCCAGCAGTCCCAGATTGAGAGAGGGTGCAGGCCAGGCTGAGGGACCCCCCCTACCGTGCATGAATTTCATGCACCAGGCCTCTAGTACTCTAATAATTACCCATTGCTTAAACAAGTTGACATCAAAAATCAATTGGGAAATACAAGGACAGTGGATTTTGTTCATATTCCTCATACCTAATGCCATCAGATATCACTCAATCTAAGCTGCCTCATTTGCTCTCCCAGTCACTTTTCTCTTCTTTCCATCCCTTGAAAATCTGTTTCCATGAGTCTCCCCCTATCTACCTATCTCTGTTCCAAATTTCCTATTTGTCTCTAGCCTTCTCATCTTCTAGTAAACATATTCTCCCACCTCAGTCTTTTGAAAAATATAACTTTCATCTCTTTGTCTCACAAATAGATCTCTTCTAAAGACCATACTTATCTTGAAGCTCTTATCATAGAACCTGGTCATTTCTTTTTTTTTCCTCATATGTTCAATTCTTTTTTAAAAAATTCTTCATTGTTTAAAGTATTACATATAGCATTACATATGTCTCCTTTTTCCCCCATTGACCTCACCCCAGTGACCCCCACTACCCATCACATGCCCTCACACCCCTACTGTATGTGTCCATTGTTTATTTTTATATACATGCATACAAGCCCTTCGGTTGATCTCTTACCCCCCACCCCCACCCTACCCTGCATTCCGTCTGAAGTTTGATGGTCTGTTTGATGCTTCTCTGTCTCTAGATCTATTTTTGTTCATCAGTTTATGTTGTCCATTATATTCCACAAATAAGTGAGATTATATGATATTTATCTTTCTCCAACTGGCTTAGCATAATGCTCCCCATGTCCACCCATGCTGTTGAGAACGGAAAGAGTTCTTTCTTTTTTTCAGCAGTGTAGTATTTCATTGTGTACATGTGCCACAGGTTTTTAATCCATTCATCTGTTAATGGGCACTTAGGCTGTTTCCAAATCTTAACTATTGCAAATTGTGCTGATATGAACATAGGGGTACATATGTCCTTTCTGATTGGTATTCTGATTTCTTGAGATATATCCTAGAAGTGGGATTACTGAGTAGAATGGGGGTTCCATTTTTAATTTTTTGAGGAAACTCCACACTGTTTTCCAAAATGGCTGCACCAGTCTGCATTCCCACCAGCAGTGCACGAGGGTTCCTTTTTCTCCACATCCTCACCAGCACTTGTCGTTGTTGATTTGTTGATGATAGCCATTCTGACAGGTGTGCAATGGTATCTCATTGTCGTTTTGATTTGCATTTCTCAGATGATCAGTGACTTTGAGCATATGTCTCTTGGCCTTCTGTATATCCAATGGAAGAGTGTCTATTTAAGTCTTTTGCCCATTTTTTTATTGGATTGTTTATCTTCCTTTTGTTAAGATGTATGAGTTCCCTATAAATTTTAGAGGTTAGGTCCTTATCAGAGATAACATTGGCAAATATGCTCTCCCATGCAGTTGTTTTGTTGATGGTTTCTTTTGCTGTGCAGAAGCTTTTTATTTTGATGTAGTCCCATTTTTTATTTTCTCCTGAGTTTCCATTGCCCTAGGAGCTGTATCAGTAAAGATATTGCTATGACATATGCCTGCTATTTTGCTGCCTATAGATTCTTCTAAGATTTTTATGGTTTCCTATCTTACGTTTAAGTCCTTTATCCATTTTGAGTTTATTTTTGTGTATGGTGTAAGTTGGTGGTCTAGTTTCATTATTTTGCATGTATCTGTCCAATTATCCCAACACCATTTATTAAAGAGACTGTCTTGACTCCATTGCATGCCCTTGCCTCCTTTGTCAAATATTAATTGAGCATAATGGCTTGGGTTGATTTCTGGATTCTCTGTTCTGTTCCATTGATCTGTATGTCTGGTCTTGTGCCAGTACCTGGCAGTTTTGAAAACAGTGGCTTTGTAATATAGCTTGTTATCTGGTATTGTGATCCCTCCAACTTTGTTCTTTTTTCTTAAGACTGCTGCAACTATTTGGGGTCTTTTTTTATTCCATATGAATTTTTGGAAAGTTTGTTCTAGGTTGGTAAAATATGCTGTTAGTATTTTAATGAGGATTGCATTAAATCTATAGATTGTCTTGGGCAGTATGGACATTTTGTTGATGTTGATTCTACCAATCCATGAACATGGAATATACTTCCATTTGTTTATATCTTCCTCTATCTCTTTTTTCAATGTCCTGTAGTTTTCTGAGTACAGGTCTTTTACGTCCTTAGTTAAGTTTATTCCTGGGTATCTTAATTGTTTTGATGCAATGGTATAAGAGATTGTTTTGTTTGTTTGTTTGTTTCTCTTTCAGTGAGTACATTATTGGTGTATAAAAAAGCCATAGATTTCTGGGTGTTAATTTAGTATCCTGCTACATTGCCAAATTCATTTATTAAGTCTAGTAGTTTTTTTGATAGAATCTTAGGGTTTTCTATGTACAATATCATGTCATCTGTGAATAATGACAGTTTTACTTCTTCTTTTCCAATTCGGATGCCTTTTATTTCTTCTTCTTGTCTAATTGCTATGGCTAGCACTTCCAGTACTATGTCGAACAGGAGTGGTGAGAGGGGCATCCCTGTCTTATTCCTGTTCGTAGGTGAAATGAGTTTAGTTTTTGCTCATTGAGTATGATGTTGGCTATAGGTTTGTCATATAAGGCTTTTATTATGTTGAGGTATGATCCTTTTATTCCCACTTTGCTGAGGGTTTTTATCAAAAAAGGGTGTTAAATTTTGTCAAATACCATATCACATTAATTGATATGACTATGTGATTTTTTTATCTCTCAATTTTTTTATGTGATGTATCATGTTTATTAATTTGTGGATAGTGTACCATCCTTGCATCCCTGGAATAAATTCCACTTGATCATGGTGTATGATCTTACTAGTGTAATGCTGGATATAATTTGCTAGGATTTTGTTGAAGATTTTAGCATCTATGTTCGTTAGAGATATTTGCCTGTAATTCTCTTTCTTTGTAGTGTCTTTATCTGGTTTTGGGATTAGGGTAACTCTTGAATTTTTTGTAGTAGTCTGAGGAGGATAGGTTTTAGTTCTTCTTTGAATGCTTGGTAAAACTCCCCTGTGAAGCCATCTGGCCCCAGGCTTTGGTTTGCTGGAAGTTTTTTGATTACTGCTTCAATTTCTTTCATAGTTATTGGCCTATTCAGATTTTTTTATTATTCCTGATTGAGTTCTGCAAGGTGGTATTTTTCTAGAAATATATTCACTTCATCTATGTTGTCCAGTTTTTTAGAGTTATTCATAGTAACTTTTTTACAATCCTTTGTATTTCTTTGGGGTCTTTTCTCATTTCGCCTCTTTCATTTCTGACTTTGTTTATTTGGGTCCTCTCTCTTTGCTTCTTGGTGAGCCTGGCTAGAGGTTCATCAATCTTGTTTATTCTTTCAAAGAACCAGCTCTTGGTTTCATTGATCTTTTGCATTGTTTTTGGTCTCTATGTTATTTATTTCTGCTCTGATCTTTATTATGTCCTTCCTTCTACTCACCCTGGGCTTTTATTGTTGCTCTTTTTCTAATTCTTTAAGTTGTAGGGTTAGATAATTTATTACCAGTTTTTCTTGTTTTTTAAGGTAGGCCTATAAGACTATGAACATCCCTCTCAGGACTGCTTTCACTATGTCCCATAGATTTTGGGGATTGTTTTGTTTTCATTGTCATTTGTTTCCAGGATGTTTTTTTCATGTCTTCTTTGATCTCTTTGGTAACCCAATAATTGTCTAACAACATGTTATTTAGCTTCCAAGTGTTTGAATTTTTTATTTGTATTGTAGTTGATTTCTAATATTATGCCATTGTGATCTATATGTTTGATATGATTTCAATCTTCTTGAATTTGAAGACACTTTGTGCCCCAATATGTGGTCTATCTTTGAAAATGTCACATGTGTACTTGAGAAGAATGTATATTCTGTAACTTAGGGGTGAAATGTTCTGAAGATGTCAATTAAGTCCATTTGATCTAGTGAATCATTTAGGATTGCTGTTTTTTTTTGCTGATTTTTGACTAGAGGATTTATCCAGTGATGTAAATGGGGTATTATAGTCCCCTATCATGATTATATTGCTGTCAATCTCTCCCTTGATATTTTCTAGAATATTTTTAGGTATTTGGGTGCTCCTGCATTGTGTGTATATGTTTACCAGAATTATATCCTCTTGTTGTATCAATTCCTTTAGTATTATAAAGTGGCCTTCCTTGTCTTTTGGTATGGCCTTCACTTTGAGGTCTACTTTGTCAGATCTAAGTATTGCTACCCCAGCTTTTTTTAAATTTCAATTTGCCTGAAAAATATTTTTCCATCCTTTCACTTTTAGTCTGTGTGAGTCCCTTGTTCTGAGGTAGGCCTCTTTTAGACAGCACATTTATGGGTCATGTTTTCTTATCCATTCAGCCACTCTATGTCTTTTGATTGGAGCATTTTGTCCACTTACGTTTAAGGTTATTGATAGATATTTGTTTGTAGCCATTTTTATTCTTTTTGCCTGTGTTCCTTCTTCCCTTTCTACTTCTTCTTTTTATAACAGTCCAACAGTCCCTTTTGCATTTCTTGCATTGCTGGCTTGGTAATGATAAACTCCCTTACCCTTTTTTTGTCTGCAAAGCTCCTTAATTCCCCTTTAATTTTGATTGATAGCATTGCTGGATAGAGTATTTTTGGATTCAGTCCCTTGCTTTGCATGACTTTGTATACTTCATTCCATTCCCTTCAGGTCTGATGTTTTTTCTGTTGAGAAATCATTTGACAATCTAATGGAAGATCCTTTGTAGGTAACTCTCTGTCTCTCTCTTATAGCCTTTAAGATTCTCTCTTTGCCGTTAACCTTTGCCATTGTAATTATGATGTGTCTTGGTGTGGGTCTTTTTGGGTTCATCTTGTCTTGGACTCTGTGCTTGTGTGACTTTTTGCTTCCCCAAATCAGGGAAGTTTTCTGTCATTATTTCTTCAAATAGGTTTTCTAATCCTTGATACTCTTCTTGTCCTTCTGGCACTCCTATTATACATATGTCACTTTGTTTCATATTGTCCCAAAGCTTCTTTAGGCTCTCCTCCTGATTTTACTTTTTTTTCCAATTGCTGTTCAGACTGGGTGTGTTTCTCTGCCCTGTCTTCTAACTCACTAATTGAGTCCACCACTTCTTCTAGTCTACTGTTGAAACCTTACATTGTGATTTTTATTGTAAGTATATCATTTTTTATTTCCTCTTGATTCTTACATAAGTTGTTGATATTCTCATCCATCTGGTCTATGAACTGTATGACCCTTGCTCTTAATTCTTTGTCTGACATATTGCATGCCTCCATTTCATTTAGTTCCTTTTCTGGTGCTACTTCCCTTTCTTTCCTTTGGGGGTTGTTTCTTTGTCTCCCCATTTTTGCTGTCACCGAAGAGTCCAGGTGCTGGGACGTGCTAGACCCCTAGCCAAAGCGGTGGGTCAGTGGGAGAAGAGCACACCCTGAAAGTCATCAGGAAGCCCAAATGCCAGGATACATGAGGCCTGTGGTTCCAGCGGTGGACCACGGGGAGGGTTGCACATTCTAGGATTCCCAGGAGCCTGAGGCCTAGGAGTCTGGAGTCCTTTGTCTGTGGCTCTGCAGCTGAGGTAACAGGTTTTTGGCCGGCATGCCTGTAGGGTCCCGGGTGGTTTCTGAGGCCAGTCTGGATGGTGATGAGGCTGGGCTCCCAGTCACAGCAGCTCTTCCCTTCAAAATGGTGTGGTTTCTCTGCCAGCACCAGCCATCCAGCAGTGCTTGTAGCTGTAGCAGGGGCTCCCCATCTAAAAGAGCCCAGTCTGCCATCCCCCAAAAGTCCTGCAGTATCTAACTGTCCCTCACTCACACACACATACACACATACCACACACATCCCCACACTCCCTCAGTCACTCACACTCTCTCTCCACTGCCATCCTGCTGGCCACCATCTTGACTCTCTGGTCATCTTATCTAATAAAGAGGGAATATGCAAATTGACCATCACACTGTAATGGTCAAGATGGCTGCACCCACAGTGGAGGCAGAGTTCCCTTAATGAGCCTTAACGAGCAATCAGCAGGGACCTGAGGCTGCACCCCTTGCCTGGCAGGGCTTGACAGGGGACCTCAGGCCACATCCCCCGCCCCAACACCACGCTGGAGGACCTCAGGCCACGCCCCCCACCCTGTCACCAGGCTGTGGGACCTCAGGCTGTGCCCCCTGTCCCAGTGCCGGGCCGGGGGAACTCAGGCCATGACCCCCCCTGGCACTAGGCCAGGGGACCTGAGGCCATGCCCTATGCCCCGGCTCCAGGTCGTGGGACCTGAGGCCACACCTCCTGGCCTGGGCCAGTGGACCTCAAGGCATGCCCCCCCCGGCCCAGGCCAGGGGACTTCAGGCCATGCTCCCGGCCCCAGCACCAGGTCGGGGGACCTGAGGCTGCACTCCCAGCCTGGCGGGGCTTGACGGGGGACCTGAAGCTGTTCCCCCCACACTGCGGGGCTTGACAGGGGCCCTGTGGCTGCGCCCCCCCCCCACCTAGCTGGGCTTACCAGGGGACCTGAGGCTGCGCCCCCCCCAACTAGCAGGGCTTGACAAGGGTTGGGCCAGCCGGGTCTGGATCTCGCCCATTGGGGGTGGGGCCGGCTGGGTCTGGGTCTCACACGAATTTGAGGCACCACAGGTGTACGGGGACTTGATTCTGGGTCTCACAGTGCGCCCTAGACTCTAACAGGATGAAGATTTTCATATACATTTTACTAATATTCTTTCATCTCTGACATCTATTATAGAGAAAGGGGAAATAGCAATATTAAAATATTTCCTGTAATTAATCCCCTTTTAATGTGCACAAATTTTGTGCACTGAGCCACTAGTCTATATATAAAAGCCTAAGCAACCATCCAACCATTCGACCATCTGACCGGTAGCTATGATGCACAATGACCACCAGGGGGAAGACACTCTGTCCTGTAGCTATGATGTGCACTGACCACCAGGGGGCAGACGCTCAATGCAGGAGCTGCTGATGCTGCAGTGACTTGGCAGTTGTGGTTTTTGGGTGATACACCCAGAACCAGAGAGGAGGGAGCCTAATTCCGGGGTGCGTCACCCAAGAACTGCCCTCTCGCAATCCAGACCCCTCGGGGGATGCAGAGAGTCAATTTTGGCCTGATCCCTGCAGGCCCGGCTGAGGAACCCCACTGGTGCATTAATCCGTGCACTGGACCTCTAGTTTCTATATAACCAGGATGACACCAGAAAGGAAAGAAAGATACCCTTCTCCCTGACCTCAGATCACACTCTTAGCTTATTGTCTAAAGCTCTTCTTAGATACTTATGTTACCCAGGTTAATCCTCCCTAGTCTCACAGTATCACTTATAACCTTCTATACATTCTCTTATATACCTTGATGGCTTCAATACCCAAATTTAAGAGGGTTTTTTTTTTATTCATTATTTTTGCCTATATTTACAATTCATCTATGGTCTGAATTTGGAGCTATTTCACCTTGACATACCTAGAAATTGTATTCCAACAATCAACCTCCAAAATTCTAGGACCTCATAGTAACTCAGAATAGTTCATATTTAAAATTATTATCAACTTTCTATACTTTTAATCTCTCGTTGAAATATTTCCTTTTGCCATTAGGAAAAAACTTGAAAAAACTGGAATACACAGTTCTTAAGCATTCTGGCAACCACCTATTTACTAATTGCATAATCCATAACTTTTCCACAGCTTGATAACATCTCTTGTTCTAGCCACAGAGAGCCACTCATTACT
>NW_005358943.1:1656920-1676333 GCF_000412655.1 Myotis brandtii | reverse complement strand
TATCTTTGTCCACGTACTTTTCTCTTCTTAGAATATTCTTGTCTAAATCCCCATCTGATTATGGCCAATTTGGCCATTTTGATTATCCCCTCATTCTCTAAGACAATGTGAACCATTCTTCTGTGCATGCAAAGGATAAATACTCAAGTTATCATAATTAAAAAAACAAAAACCTTACATGTAAAAATTATAATTTTAGCAATCCTCACTGAGTAAACAATCACATTACTCTATGTATTTCTGCTATATTTTAATTTTTACAATATTAAACACAAATGTTCAAATATTTAATAAAATAACATTGTAATTGATAATCTACTTTTTAAATATATTTTAAGGATCACTTTTCCTCTTGAAATAAAATCACTTCCAAAGGAATCCATGCTCACTATAAAACTGTTTGGGATTAACTGTGCCACCAACAATGCAGAGATATTGGCCTGGACTTCTCTTCCATTGTTTCCAAAAGAGTAAGTATATAATGTGTAATTAACACAGCTCCCATCCCAATAAAAAAGCCTCCTTGAAACTAAATATTTTCCAGTATGTAGCATAATGAGAAAAAAATCAAGAGAAAATTTTATCCTAAAATTGAGGTAGCTCAGCATAAATCATGATTATTGAAAGTGGGAGTGGAAAAAAGTGTAGAAATGGGTTTGAATGCAGGTTTCATGTTCAACTTGTCCACTAGATCGTTCACAGTGAAAAGTTACTGGCAGGACCTGTTACAATTGCTTTTCCTTCTCTAACCAGCCAATTTCTCTGCATTTAGTACTTCGAAATTATTTAGCTAAATTCTATCATATAGAAGCAATGTAAATCAAGGAGTTCTGGATGAAGTAAAATTACACAATGTAACTCACTGGTTTGCTGACCTTTTATTGCCAAGAAGAAATATTTGCAACTTTATAATGATATTTTCAGAAAAGTAAGCCAACTATGAGCTCAGATATTCTATTGGAGCTAATGGCCATTGCAAATTACCTGATGATTTAACCATAGCTATTTAGAACTAATAATACTTTGGATATTTGATAGTTAATTACATGATTCTCTATACCATTAAGGAAAAATGTTTTAAATAAATCAGCTTAGTTATTTTTTACATGGCAAGATTTGCTTTAAAATCAAATTGAAAAATTAATAAGTGTATTATTATTTTAATAGTGTTATAAAGAATTTTTCTGCCCCTATTGCTTTAAAAATATTAGGTAATATAAATATGTTAAGAAAATTCTTCATTAGTTTTTAGTTCCCACATTTAGTCAATATAAATAAGTTATTATCAGAACAATCATCATAAATCTTTAAAATTGCCTTTTTTGGAATATTTCTGACCTGGTGTGTGTGTGTGTGTGTGTGTGTGTGTGTGTGTGTGTCCTGCTCCAGTATTTGTTTTGATGCTATAGCCTATTTCTACTTATATGTTTCTTGAGGAAAGGGAATAGATTTATCTTTGTAACATCTATCACCTAATATAGTACCTCATGAATAGGCAATCATTAGAGATTTGTTTACTAAATTGAATTGAGAAAAAATCAATTCCTACATGAGATTTAGAGTGGAAATAAAATTTCAGGAAGTCTGCAAAAAACAGTTTTGTCCTAAAATAACACCTACTGCTGTTAGCAAATATTTCAAAAATCTGATTTGTGGGTTAGAGCTTTCATTACTTTCTTACTAGAAGGAGCTATGCACATGCCCTTTCTTTTCAAGAGTGAATTTCCTTAAAGTTTCAACTGCAGTGCTTGTAAGATCTAGCCTGTTTGTAGAATAACATTTCCAGTTATTCACTGAAAAAAATTCAATCTATTTGATTTCCTTCAATCACCCACCACACTACTTCGCACATGACAGGCAATCAATACATGTTAAATATATAAGAATGTTTAAGACATTACTGTGTTTCAAACTAATCTTCAAGATCTTTTTCTAAATAGTCATAATAGTAAAAATACTGACTCCATGTTGTTTTGTCATAAGTCACTTACCACTGGTAAACATTTTATATGTAAGGGATCATAGACAGTGGTCATCTTTAAGTAATGCCATTTGGGACTGATAGGTGGTGTTTTCTTGAGGAAAAGTGTCAGATTATGGATGATGAGACATCACATCAGCAAACACAACTTGAATAAGCACTTGTAACTGTATTTCCAAAAGACCATATCTTATGAAAATCAGAAAAATCAGCCTCTCTTCCGTGTTGAACAATTTAAAGAAGTCCAGATCTTCATAAGACATCAGAAATCTATTATTGGGGCAATTGGGAGATTCCATGACTCCCACTGAGCTCATTGCTACAAGTTACAGAGATTCTAACCCAATTCATCGGATACAGATATTTCCAGATCATAGCAAATAGGCCACTTTTCACAGAATGCCTTTGCCTATGAAGGTTTGGTATTGAATCTGCCATTTATTACATTTTGAATTACCCATATCTAGCTGTGTGGAATTGTAATGAGCACTTATGTCTTTATTTTTTTTAACATACACAAGACCTGAAAATATGCAGAATTAAAAGCTTCCTATCTCTGTGGTTCTAAGACTTGGGTTTCAGAATAACCAATGGTGACTAAATGCAGAAATATCAGTTATGGGTACACCAAGAATGTCTACAAATAAATATGAACATTGACATTTTCAAGCACATAAACTCGCCTTCAAGCCTATAAAAAATATGTCACAAGTACAAAAGTTAAATTTTGCCCATAGAACAGCGGTCCTCAACCTGTGGGTCGTGACCCCTTTGGGGGTCAAACGACTCTTTCACAGGGGTCGCCTAAGACCATCAGAAAACACATATATAATTACATATTGTTTTTGTGATTAATCACTATGCTTTAATTATGTTCAACTTGTAACAATGAAATTGGGGGTCACCACAACATGAAGAACTGTATTAAAGGGTCGCGGCATTAGGAAGGTTGAGAACCACTGCCATAGAAGCTTTGCAATCCTCCCTTTTGCAGACAGAACTTCTATTGCATCTATGCTGTATTCACAATGCCTCCTCACTGCTATAAGAAAGTGTTATTCACACCTCAACAATTGTTAAGAGCTACTTTTCTACTTAAATGCAAAACAAATAGTGTAATAGTTGCTTAGCATTTCTAGATTGTGGTAAATTCTTCAGTTCCGAGATACTTAGCCCTGAATGAACAGTCTCCTGGGAGACCACCAACACTCTTCCCCTCTTAATTCCACTAATCATCTTCCTCCTCCTCACATTTTCTATTTCCAGAACTCTATGGAAATTTATTCTCTCCACCATGCTTACAATATCTCAAAAGATTTTTAGGTTCAGTCCATTATCAGAAAGTAAGTTAGCTACTATCAAGCACACAGAGAGCCCAACGAATGGTGCCAGGCATCCTTTCATCCTTGAATTGCCTCAAAGTGTATCCGCCTCAGTTGGACAGCTAGAAGTCCATTCTCCCTATGCCTTTTTGCTTGATACATCTCCTCATACATATACTGAAATCAAGTGTTCTGACTTCATTCTCCCCCCAGGCATCCTTTCATCCTTGAATTGCCTCAAAGTGTATATCATATCAGCCTCAGTTGGACAGCTAGAAGTCCATTCTCCCTATACCTTTTTGCTTGATACATCTCCTCATACATATACTTAAATCAAGTGTTCTGACTTCATTCTCCCCTATATGCCTCAGAATTAAGGCCGTGGTGACTACTGATACAGACTCCATCCAAGGAGACAAATGACAGACACTGACATTTATTCTCGAGTCACCTCATCCTCTGTAGAAATCAGCTTAGATCACTCTGTTTTTCAGAGTGAAACATGGCCAAGGCATATAAGTATAGCAAGGCCATAAATATAACTCATTATACATCTTAGATGCAAAGAAAAATTCCAGTAATATATCACACTTTTCCTCATGACCTCCTACCTTATAATTAATGAAGAGGGAAAACCTTCCACTGATGACCAAAAATTAGTCATTTCAGTAATTTAAATAGTCCTTTTAGAAGTGCACAGTCGCTTTTGAAAAAATAATGCTTAGTCATTCCGATGTCCTCCTGACCACACTGCCTCTTCCTAAAAGGATATCTGGAGACACAGGATCAGAAAAGAAACAGATTCTTTGGCCTGGTGATTTGACCTCTGATATCCAACTCAAAGGCACTTTTGAAGCTGTGGCTACTTATTACAGCTAGTGGTCGGCAAACAGCAGCTCACGAGCCACATGCTGCTCTTCGGCCCCTTGAGTGTGGCTCTTCCACAAAATACTGACTTCTACGCATGGGCCATGAAGTTTCAATCGCATTGTACGTGCGCTCCCGCACGTGCCAACCAGGGAGCTAGGGGAACTAGCGACTGGTGCTCTGCCAGTCTGACCAGGGCTTACTGACACTCCCTGGGTGAGGGGGGCTCTTAAAGGCACCATAGACCCCTCTGAGGTTACCTGTGACTCCTATTTGACCTCATCTTATCCCCACTCTTAGCACAAAGGTCCCTTATTCCCACCGTATGACCGCCCCCTTTTGGAAAGCCCCTCCCTCAGGTATATTTAGCTTTTCCTAGAGCCCCGCCCCCCTGTCTTTCAGCATTATCCTGTATTCCCTTATCTAACACTCCTCCCCATCTGCCTTCCAGAAGAGGGGAAAAATTGGAACATCTGTGTCTGCTACACTCACTCTGTTCCCTCTTTGTCTTCTGTTTCCCACCATCCTGAGTTGCCAAAAAGTGGTGGCCTTTTCTGTACCACATTCTCCATTGGATATACCACATCCTTCCTCCCTCATTCCTGTTAACCCTTTACTGTGGACACAAGTATTTTCTATAAATGCTGTGGAGAACATTAACATCTGACCTTCTCCTTCTTCCTTTCTCATTCTGCCTGGAGCTAATCCAAACTTTTTCCAAGCAGATGGGTACTTTGGACCATTTTGGAGGAGGTTATAACTTAAGAAAGGCAGAAGTGAAATCACATTAATATATTTTTTATTTCTACCTCATTAAGCTAAATTTTAGCTTGCGAATGCTGGCTCCCTGGTAATGTTATACAAGAAAAAAATCTTTCTCAAGATGAGGGAGGGATGAAACAAAAGGATAAAGACTCAAAGTTTGTTCTGCTAGAAGAATATTCTTGGGTTATTTAAAAATATCTGCACAATAATGTTTATAAATTATACTCCCCTAAGCAGATACTTTTATAAAAATATCTCCAGATATGGAAAATAAAGAAAGCAGGCCTCAGAAATCTAAAGGTCTAAAGAAAGCTTTATTTGCTGGAGTTTTCATCCTATTTCACATAGTGTTCGTTAAATGGCATGATGGAAGTCTATGCTGTTTTCAAAAAGACTCAGCTGATGCCTTAAAGTTCTTCATAAACTTTAATTTTATTGCCTTTCAGTTTTACATTTAATTTGATATTTTAAAATCAAAAGCTGCTCTCAGTGATCATTGGAACAGCTTACCAATAATTGAATTCATATATACAGCCAGGTATAGTTTCCTTTTTAATTCCTTTAAGGATCTCTGTGGATTTGGATGTTACTGAAGTTGTTAAAACCTTCCATGAATTCTTCCTGTTAAAGTCTTTCCTGTATGCATTCTCATTTACTATGGTAATTTACAACATCTTCTCAAAGATTCAGAATATGAATATTTTTTCTTATTCATGCATAAAGAAGTACTTCTCCTGTGAAGTCCCACTATTTTGATTCTGCAGATCATATGTTAATTTAAGTATTTTCTTTCTATACATTTAGAGCCATATCTTTATGGATTCCCAGGGAATTTAGTCATTCTGTGGGGCAAAAAAAATGTTCTCAAGAGTTAACCATTGTGAAAACAACTTTGTCATGTGGAAAATAAATCTAGATAGCTTATAAACATAGCCGGGGGGGTATTAGAAATGAACTATTAATTAATATGTAGGGTTATGGAATATTATATTTCTCTTCCTGCTACTAAATGAAGCCAGCTGATTATGTTTGTATTTCAAAAGAAAACATTTATAGATAATAATAGTTTCCCTCATCAAGTGGCTTCTGTCTGTATATGTTTTCTCTTGCAGCAAAATAATTCTTGGGTCTGTGCTATTCAGCATGACATTACACAGTGAGCCTCCCATTGAAATAATAGCTCCAGGAGTGTGGGATATAAGCCAACCATCCCCAGTGATCCTGCAGGTAAGTGCCAGACTATGGGATTAAAGTACACAAGGCAAGTATTGGTTGATCAGTAGCTTATTGTCAATTACAGAAACAATTCTCTTTTAGGATCACACAATGTTATAGTCTTCTCTTCCTCCAGCCACTGGGATTTTTAAAATCTCTACAGCTTTTATTTTGTATTTAGTATTCTCAAAGTCTTTTTCTCCCAGCTTATATAATAGCAATTTCAAGCCATTCTCCATCCAACAGGATCATGAAGGAGAGGAAAGGAATGCTGCCATTAGTATACTCATTATGAGCATTTATTTTTTCCATTGTCTGAAAGAAGTCATTGGTATATAATATTAGTTTGGTACCTTATTCACACCTGCCTCTGCATTGTGTCATGTTCCTTAAAATCTTGTTATTGTACGTTTCCGAAATGACTAGCAATTAGCTGAGTAGTGAGGGAGAAACTGCAACAAAATCCATCCATTATACTGCACTTTCTTTTTTCTTAAAGCCTTTCTACTTTTTGTGATCATGAATGAAAGGTGATGAATGATTTCAGGCTTTGGTTCTTACTGCTGAGAACTCCCTATTAGTTCATGATTGCAAGTAATCATACTTGTCAGACACCTGAAGCATGGCCACTCCCATACATTGAAAATGTGGGGAATATAGACTCTTATTCTCTTTAGGAAAAACTGGAAATGCTTTCTTGGCAGGATAGTCTAGAAAAGAATTTTTCAACTTCTGCACTATTGACATTTTGTTTCAGATAATTCTTTGTTCTGTGCACTGTAGGATATTTAGCAGCATCTTTGTCTTCTACCCACTAGATGGCAGTAGCACCTCCCCAGTTCTGAGAATCAAGTATGCCTTCAGGTACTGTCAAATACCCTCTGAGAATAAAATTGCCTTCAGGTGGAGATCATTGCTTCTAGAGGAAACTAGTGGAGTCTCTAGGCTTTTTAGTTTCAAGGTTTGGGGGTAAGGGGTGTGAGATAAGGTTTAGCAAGATGAACAACAAGATGCTAAAAATGCAAAAATGAAGGTAATACTAATAGAAAGATGGCTTCCACTCTGAAGGAGGGATGAAGTCCCCACCAGATGGTAGCCAACGATCCACTTCTAAGCTGTGGACACAGTGATAACAAAGAGTAGCTGTTCAGATTGGATCTTAGCACAATCACAGACACTCAACAAATGATGGCTTACTGATTAGCAGGTGTTCCACTGTAAAGCACAACTAGCTTTCTTTCAGAGGATTAATACATTTTTTATCAGACTATTTCTTGCCAGACACACACCACCTCAGCTCAACCAAAATCTTCCAACTCTGTTCATTGCCAGAGCTTTGTGGATATAAAGTTGTGATTACAGGGATCTGTACTGGCAGCAGTGGAAGAGAAGTAAGGGAGACTGTTCTTGATTCTTCTCAAATGAGGGGGGAAACTGCTTAGGGACACAGGTCCTGGTAAGTGGAATCTGAAGAGAAATGTCAAGTATTTAACAGCAACATAGATTTCCAAGTAGACACCTGGAATCACACCAAATTTGTCTTACAAAAGGGTGGGGGACGGCATGTAAATATTCCATGGTATGCAAAAAAAAGTTAGATTATTTGATTTTTACAAAATAATTTCATGTACAGACATAAAGGGAAACTTCTCAGAATATTCTTAATTGGTGATGAAATATACAAAATAAAATGAGAGTTATTAAGGTATTAAAGTTAAAACCCTTAATAACCAGTGTCACTCTAATTACATACAGCTAAATTTAGAGCAGAATTTTCAACCTAAATATTATGAGATGATGAGGAAATTAGAAGTTCTGCAATTAGTGTTTGTGTTAAGGAGTCAGTGTGAGTCTCAGAAAAAGACATCAGACTAAGAGTTAGGAAACGTGCATTCTAGACTTAGCTCTTTAACAGAAAATTTTATGGCTGTGAAATCACCTCACCTTCAATTTTCTCCTCTGTACAAAGAAAGGATTATCCTATGCCTTTCCAAGTTCTTTCAAGTCTATACTTTTTCTTATTGTCTTTATCATGTGAGTAGTTATTGCCACACTGTAGCCAACCCAGTATGATAAGAGACATGATGTCACAGAACCTGATTCCTTCCAGCCAATCATTGTTGGAGTGTTCTGTGGTTGATTTGCTAACTGGAAGCAGTGGATAAAATGAAGTAGATCTGAGTTCAGAAATGGTGACAGATTATTGCATGATTTCACCACCCTGAGTCTCCCTTGATTTCCTGTCTCTTCCCTTATACAATCTAGTAGAGTGGCTCTATCACAATTTAAGAACTAAGAGTTAATGTTGCTCTTATTCTATTCTCTGTTTTTCTACTTCCTCACCTCCCCATTCATGTCTCATTTATTATAGTCTGCTTATATGTCCTCACTACCTTTAACTGTTGTCAGGTAGCACGCTAATTCCTAGTTGCCAAATTCAATAGTCCTCTTCATACTGGCCCTCTCTATAATTTTGGCCCTGTCTATTTCTTCCCCATTACAGAACACTTTTTTCCTTGGTCTTTGGTGTTACTGCTCTCTGTTTCTCCTCATACTTCTCTCTGGTTATCCTTTGTCTGTCTCCTTCTCAGCTCCCTTCTCCTGCTAGTCCTCACTGTTGACAGTTTTCAAGGGTTCCATCTGCTACTCTTTGCTATTCTTAGTATATATATTCTACCTGGCAGAATTTCTTAAAAAGCTATATTGAGATATAATTGACGTACCATACAATTGCATTTAAAGTGTGCAATTCAGTGGCTTTTAATATTTTTACAGATATGTACAATTATCCCTACCATCAATTTTTTTTATCACTTCAAAAGGAAATCTCATAACCTTTAGCTATCACCTTCTTCTATTCATCCGTTTGTTTTCAACTCTAAAAACCTATTAATCTACTTTCTGTCTCTATAAATTCACCTATTCTGTACATTTTATATAAATAGAATTATAAAAATGTGACCTTTTGTGACTGGCTTTTTTTCACTAAGCATAATGCTTTCAAATTCATCCATGTTGTAGCATCAGTACTCATTTCTTTTTTATTATTGAATTATATTACATTGTATAGATATACTGTACTTTATCATTTATTAGTCAATGTGCACTTAGATTATTTTCACCTTTAGGCTATAAATTATAGAGCTTTAAACATTCATGTACAAGTTTGTATGTGGATGTGAGTTTTTATTTATCTTGAATATATACCTAGCAATGGAATGGCTGGGTCTCATTCATTTCTAAAGTTTTATTGACAGTATCTAGCAAGTTTATTTCTGAGTCTGGAGCTCTGATTCAGATTCCTTCATAACACAAGCTTCACACAAATAGAGCCACATCCCTAGCAAAACTCCCACCTTCAAAGACAGCATACCCCACACTGATCCAAAATATTCCATTGCTTATATGCTTGCAAAACTGGTCTTTACCAGAGAAGATTTCACTCTCATGCCTACATAATGGTTCACAGACTTTTATGAAGTAGAAATGAACATAGAGTAACTCTATTTTTCTAAGTGATTATGTAAAAAAAGTATAATTACCATCTATCATTTTCATCATTTAATAATAGAAAGACATTTTAATTCTTAAATGTAGAAAGGCTATAATCATTTAATTTTATGAAAAGTTTACATATTGTTATTAGTTTTTCTCATTTTCCTGATACAATATTACAGATTACTAATTTATGCCTATTATATACATAATTGAGGATTTTCTAAATACCATATCTATTTAAATACCAAGTTAAACCCTAATGATTCTTTTAAAACTTATTTTTAAGTAATAAATGGTACAGACAATATAGGAGTTTTCCTTTAGTTTCTACTAATCTACAATGGAGTTTATTAAATTAATAAGGCATTTTTGAGGTTTTCAGTACATGGCAACCATTTCTTTATTTCAGATTGACTTTCCAGCTACAGAGTGGGAGTATGTGAAACTTGATGTTGAAGACAGTAGAAGTAATCTTGAAGAACCACCGAAAGAGTGTTTAAAACATATTGCCAGACTTTCACAGAAACAGTCTCCCTTACTGTAAGTGACCCAGGTCTTGTGAGTAAATGTTGCCTGCTATTCATGACACCATCAGTCATATGAAAGTGTTCATAACTTTATAAAGAGTGAACCTTCCCTCCCACATAACTTCTTTCATTTACTAAAGTCATACCTGTGGGATAATCAATTAATGTTAAGAGCTAAATTAGTAATTTGTATGCTTTTTAAAGTTTCTTTTTCCTGCAGTATTAAGCAACTTTAACTTTAGTCAAAGGAAAATAAAAAGGTTGGAAATCATTCAGTTCAAACAACAAAGCAGAGAGTGATTAAATATATATAAGCATTTAACAGGGATAAACCATTGCTTAACCATCATCAAAGTGGATATAAAGTTGTTTTAGTAAACAGGAAAAAGCAAAATTTAATTATCTTAGCAGATTTTAAAAGTACAGAAATAAACCATGTTTTAATAGCACTAAATTGTTGACTAAAGAGTGCTTTGATTTTGTCAAACATTAATTCTCTGAATAAAACCAAACCCCAGGAAGAACTATAAGAGGATTATGGCCCTAGCTGGTTTGGCTCAGTGGATAGAGCCTGCAGACTGAAGAATCCTGGGTTCCATTCCGATCCAGGGCATGTACTTCTGTTGCAGGTTCCTCCTCGGCCCTGGCCCTGGTCAGGGCGCATGCAGGAGGCAACCAATCACTGAGTTTCCCCCATATTGATATTTATCTCTGTCTTTCCCTTTCTCTTCCACTCTCTCTAAAAAAATCAATGAAAAGATATCCTTGGGTGAGGATTAAAAAAAGAGAGACAGAGAGAGAATTATGGACTTTGTACTTACCATTCAACAATATCTAAGCTACAACTGACTATGTTCATCAGTGACATGCCAAAAACGTAGAACTAAGAAAGTAATTCTTTACAAATCTACTGTAATATATAGATAAGATATAGAACACAAGGCATTTTTTCCTAAGAATGAGAAATAATTCAATGGTTTTGAACAAGGGAGTCATGTGACCTGAATAATCTTTTTGAGTAATTCCTTTGACCACAAGTTGAAGAATGGATTGGCAAGAAAGTAAGAGTGGAAGCAAGCAGTACAGCAGGAAGGTTAGGGTGACATTTTAGGTAAGAGATTATAGTGGCTGTAACTAAAGGGATCGCAGTGGACATTGGGAGAAATGGCTAGATTTGAGAGGCATACTTTGGAAGTTGAGAAGATATGACTTGATGATTAACAGTAATTACAGGATAAGCCCATTGAGAAACTGAGGAATGAATTAACTCAATGGAGAATACACATTTTTTAATTGATCAATAAGGCAGAAGATAGAGTCATTTTCTGGGGGAAGAATAAGTTTGGGCCAAAGCTGAGATATTGAGTGTGATCAAGTTCTGTTTAGATAATCTTGTTACTGCCCTGCTTTCTAATTTCAACTTGTATTGCTCATTTCCTCATTCACTTCAAGCCAATGACATTAGTCTCTCTCATATATTTCAAATGTGCTAGTTCCTCTCCCTATCAAGACCTTTTTACTTGCTTTTCCCACTACCAGAAATACTCCTTCCCCAGTTCTTCATATAAGTGAATCATCTCATCCTATAGCTCTTCATTTAAATATGATTGTCTCAAAAATACACTAATATTCTCAACATTAGATCCTTTCCAAAACTACTAAGTGAAAAAGCCATAAATAAGAGAGTATTTACTGATTCCATTTATATAAAGTTTTAAAATAAGGAATATTAACATAGGGTGCAAGAAATCATACCAGTGTTTGCATCTGGTGGCATTAAAAAAAAACTATTTATATCTTAATAGGATTATGTTTTTACCTGCTACATGTATTGAATTGTTCATTTCCTTCTCTGTAAATAATGCTTCATTAAAGAAGTTAATAGGAAAAAAAGCATTATTCAATATTGGGGGGAAATGGAATTTAATCAGAACAAAATAAATAATTTTAGTAGTTTAGTAAAATTTTGTTATGGGTTTTTTTTTCTTTTGAGGGCTTTCTGTTGGAGAAGGTAGTGACAAAACCGGAAAGAAGCCCAAACATATCTTAGACATTACCTATAATCCAATTCCTTCATTGTGCAGATGAAGATACCTTTAAAAGAAGTTATAGAGAAATATTGACTTTTAAAATACTTAATATTTCTCATTTCCATTCTTGGGAGTTTTTAGCTAATGTGAGATGAACAACAGAGTATCAGTTTGGAAGAGACAGTGTACAAAAGCCGTCGTTGTCATAGGAGAAATGCTGCTCTGCAGCTGAACTCTGGCTCGGAATGCTTCTGCCGGAGTGTGAGCAAAACATAAGCTGTCAGTGAGTCAACAGCCCTCGTCCCAGATTTAGATCTTCTGTTTGGCGCTACTCTCCAGGAGGAAATAGTTGGGCATTTAAGGAAGTTCTATTCACTGGCATTAACTCAAAACTCCCAATGAACTCTGAGAATGTAATGCCAGAATCCAAGGATGAATTGAGATCTTTGTTTTAGAAATTTAGACCAAAGAGTTTTCTGAACTCTGGTGAAACTTGCTTTGAGGTGAAGGAATTCATCTGGTCTAAGTTATTTTGTAAAGAAAGTAAAGGGTTGCTTATTGTTCTTCTAAGTAGTACATGTTGCAGGATTCAGATAAATTTTGTCTGCTCTCAAGGAGACAGAGATTTTGCCCACCAATATATCATTTTTTTTTTTAAATCGCAAGGATAACAGGGAGGAAAAAATAAATGTGAATGATCTGAAGCAAGCTTTTATTTTTATTTTTTTCTGTAAAATAATAAAGTTAGTGGGAGATAAGCTGATGAAATACCCTTATCAAACTGTTCCAAGAAGATAAAGGACTTGCTTTCCAAACTAAACTAAAATTTAAAAAACTAGTGTAAGATTTTATACTGTGTGTTTGCAGCAATCTTGGTAAGTATAGAAACTTCTAGTAAATTACAATCTGGTTTTGCAGACTCTCTGAAGAAAAGAGAAGATACTTATGGTTTTATCGCTTCTACTGCAATAATGAAAACTGCTCCCTTCCCTTGGTCCTGGGCAGTGCCCCTGGATGGGATGAAAGAACTACTTCAGAAATGCATTCCATTTTGAGGAGATGGAAATTTTCTCACCCTTTAGAAGCACTTGGACTTTTGACTTCCAGGTAACAATTATATAATGAGCATGAGAGTAATTACTGATAAGAAAAATTTGAAGAGAAAAATTATTGGACTATATGAAAAATTCAATAGGTCTTCTATTTCCAATTTTAATAGCTATGAATATTAAATGTAGGTAAATGTAAACTATGAACATACATTTTAAACAAATCTAAGCCATAATTATGCCGTCTGTACTAAACTTGAAGTACAATTAATAACTATGGTTCCTGAAATGAAACGAGTCTTATTGCTCTTACAGAAATAACCCAAAAAATGAACTATGGAAAACTAAAATTCTCTACTTCTTCCCCTCTCAAAGAAAAAAGTTTTGCCCAGCCAGCATGGCTCAGTGGTTGAGTGTCCACCTATGAACTTGGAGGTCACAGTTCGATTCCTGGTCAGGGCACATGACCAGGTTGTGGGCTCAATTCCCAGTGTGGGACTTGCAGGAGGCAGCCGATCAATGATTCTCTCTCATCATTGATGTCTCTCTCTCCCTTCCTCTCTGAAAGCAATAAAAATATATTTTTTAAAAAAGAAAAGTTTTTAAAAATTGGAATCATACTTTCTCTTTACTATTTAAACATGCAAAATGTGAAAAAATGCCCTGCTTCTACATAAGTATACAATTCATCTGCCAATTATAATAATTAAAAAATAATCCCTTATATAGTTCTTTAGATCAGTGGTTCTCAACCTTCTGGCCCTTTAAATACAGTTCCTCATGTTGTGACCCAACCATAAAATTATTTTCATTGCTACTTCATAACTGTAATGTTGCTACTGTTATGAATCGTAATGTAAATATCTGATATGCAGGATGGTCTTAGGCGACCCCTGTGAAAGGGTCATTCGACGCCAAAGGGGTCGCGACCCACAGGTTGAGAACTGCTGCTTTAGATGTTTCCGCAGGAAAAGGAGGGAAAATTCACCAGGTGGGGGTTGAGGGTGGGGAATGATGTCTTCTACTAGTTAAGGGAAAGCTTGTGGGAACAAGTGTGTTACCTGGCTCTTGTTTGGGGAAGCAGCTCTTCCTTGGCTCCTATTTTATATTCAAAGCCAAGAAGAAATATTTTAAATCTGTCCTGATAACATTATGATTACATCAGCTCACCAATGCCATGAAGAAAGTCTGCAGACTCTGGAGTCAGAGAAGAATCGCAGAGCCCAGTTCTATTCTGAATTCTCTCTGAAGGTCCTGACAGAAGGACAAAGGTGGGACAGAGAGTGACACAAAGGACTTTCCAACCGATTTTTTTAGATTTATTTTAAATCAGTGTCATTTATAAAACTTGTGGGGTGGAAAACAGTTATCTTTTTCTATTATTTATGAGTTACTAGGTTCCTCTCAATCTTCAAGCTCAAAATTTACAAATTTTCTTAGAATCCTACATTTTTTTTGGTACTTCTCACATTGGAGATTTTTCTCAGTTTTATGGTTTCTTCAGTTAATGAATGTGATCCCAGATGCCCACTCTTCCTTGATAAATGACAGATAGATGACAGATGGTAGACCGATAATTGATAATCAATAGAGAAGGAAGGAAGGAAGGAAGGAAGGAAGGAAGGAAGGAAGGAAGGAAGGAAGGAAGGAAGGAATTATGAATAACTGAAGAATAGAAGGAGGGAAGGAAGGAAGGGGGGAAGGAAGGAGGGAAGGAAGGAGGGAGGGAAGGAGGGAGGGAGGGAGGGAGGGAGGAAGAGGAGGAGTTTTTTGTTAGTTGAGTTTGAAGTTTTTCCTTTATTATAATGCTTCTCTGTGGGTCCTGGAATTGACCACTTCTGCCTAGTACAGTGCGCTAATACTTTATAAGTTACATTTCATTGCAATGTGTTTACAAGAAACATGTGAAATGTATGATTTTTGTCTATGTTAAACTAAAAGCTACTGAAGGCAAAATAGATCATCTTAGTGTTTCTATTTCCCAAAAGCTTAATACCTGGGACATAGTAATTACTCAATATTGAATCAGTCACTTTCTAAAATACATTATGATTATTTTGCCTTATTTTAACATTTAAATTATGTTATTTGAGGGAATCATCATTTTCTTTATGACACACATTACCTTATACAGTTGAATGAATTAATAAGAGAATGATACCGTAAGAAAATCAATTAATAATTGACTGGTTTCATTAAGATCATTCACAGTTTATGCTTGTATTTTAAGACCTTCTGTAAAAGATAGATTCACTTCTATCTTACTTCTAACTTATTTTCCTGATTTAGATATATAAAAATAGCAAAAATCTATTTTTTTTACTAAGTTCTAGTTTTTTGTTCAATTAAGACAGAATATTAACACAATTATTATTTTATCATTCCTGATCTGATTGGCTAATAGAAAGTTGCTTCAAAATGCAAAGGTAACAATTCACAGAATAAGAAAAAATTTAGGCAAATTATATATGTGATAATAGAATTTTATTCAGAATATATAAATACTTTTGCAACTCAACAACAAAAAGGTAAATTAACTCAATTTTTAAATGGTCAAAGGATCTAAATAGTTATTTCCCCAAAGAAAATGCACAAGTCCAATAAATACATGAAATGATACATGACATAACTAACCACTAGAAAAATGCAATTAAAACCACAATGAGATACCATTTCACATCCATAAATGGTTATAATAAAAAAGACAAATATGTGTTAGGGAGAAAGTGGAGAAATTTAAAATCTCATATGTTACTGGTGGAAATGTAAAATGAAACCCATATGTCAGTTCCTTAAATATTAAACATTGCATTACCCTAATGATCCAACAATTCCACACAGGTATATACCCAAGATAAATAAAAGATATTTCAGTTCAAACACTCATGTTTAGAGCTGCATTATTTATAATAGCTAAAAAGATAGAAACAGCACAAATGGACATCAATTAATAAGTGGATAAATAAAATGTGGCACTTCACACAATGGAATATTATTTGATAATAGAAGGAATGAATATTAATATATGTTACACCATTAATGAACTTTGAAAACATCACGCTAAGTGAAAGAAGCAAGTTACAAAAGACCGTATATTTTATGATTCTATTTGTAAGAAATGTCCTGAAAATACAAATCCATAGAGGCAGAAAGGTTAGTGGTTGCATAGGGCCAAGGGAGGTGGGGAGAAATGGGAAATGGTTGCTAATGGATATGAGGTTTATTTTTGTGGTTATGGTTGCACAACTCGGGGAACATGCTCAAAACCATTGCATTGTACCCTTTGAGTGAATTGTATGGCCTTTGAATTATATCTCAACAAAGCTATTAAAACTTTTTAAAAGTAGTCGTAAAGGTAGAAACAATGAATCCTTATATCTCTAAAGCATAATTCTCTTATGGAACAACTTTTTAAAGTTTCTAAACCATCAACTGTTTGTTTTTGTTTTTTACAATTTATTATAGTTTGATTAAGGTGTACCTTGGTCTATTTTAAAAGATTAAGTGTGTCAACGAATATTTTTGTAAAGTTCATGGAATGTTTCATAAGAAAATGTCTTTATCAGAATGAAGCCTGTAATACTCAGTTTTCTTGCTTATAAAATAAGAACATTCTCTAGATGGACTTGAATATTCTCTGATTCCTGATAACAAAGCATAATTCTGCTTATAGTGCGCCTCCTCTACCTAAACCAACTTTGAAAATCTATTTGACTCAACATTTTAACTATAAAAATTGAATTTTTACATAGTGCCCCTTGGTACTACCTCATTTTTATATCCACAATAACTCTATGAGACAAACAGTGTCATCTCAATTTTACCTATGAGGAAACTGAGGCTTACAGGGGTTACGTTGCCCAATGTGACACTCGTAAATTGAGGAGCTAGAGTTAAATCCAGAGATTAGGTTTGTAATCTTAACCGCTATGCTTACAGCCTTCCTACATAAATACGTTAGGCTATTTACATATTAAATATGTAAATAAAACTATCCTAAAATAGTTTTACTATAGTAAATATCAATTCTTAACTAACTTTTCATGCTTGCATGAAGTTTCTACTTCACTGTGTAATTTTTTTTCTAGATAATCAGATTTTAGAGGTTATAGGGACTAGTTTCAAAGTAGAGTGCCATTTATTAAGTGTCATTCAGTGAACTTAGTAAAAATTTGATTTATTTGCACATTGGACAGCTTCTTATTATGCACCAAAGAAGGTCACTGAAAAGGTTGGAGTATTTCCATTGTATTCATCCTGTGACTCCCACTTGTAGTTTAACTGAGCTATAAAAAAACTTGAGAACAAGCTGTTTCCAGAAATGAACCTTTCAACTTCTCCAAAATCAAAACCTAACTTTTCTGAGAACAAACAGAATGTGCTTGTTAAGTGAGTTGTCAGAGTGAGTTCTTCAGAGAGCTCTCTTTTTTCTCCTTTGAACAACCTATTTTTTTCAGTGGTTTAACCTCTTGAGAACTTATGTGCTCCATTTTTAGCTTGGAAAATTTTTAATATTGCTGTTTACTTGGTTCTCTCTGAAGATGCACCACCTCCTTTAAGTTTAATTTTAGCAAGAGAGATATTGATATTTAATTTACCTAGTGTGGGCCATAGGGTATTAATATTTCTACTAGTGAATGCCAGCAATATGTTCCCGGTACTGAGACTTCCATTAGAGATGGCCGTGCTGTCAGAATGACAGAGACCAAAGGCTAAGGTCTGTGGTTCTTGGCAGACACTTGTTATTTTCTTGAACTCTGATGCACAGGCACAACTATTCAACTGTTAATAACAAGCAGAAATTACCCAAGGAATTAAAAGGCAGTTCAAGGAAAGATTCATTTAAAAATAGCAACTGCAAACTGGCATCAGAGGATTACATCAGAAGCTTAAATAAAAATTTGACAAGGTACCAGAACTTGTCATCCCACATGATGTAAAATTATTGTTTTGCAAGAAGAAGAGCAATACTTAACAGGCACTGCCTAGATTCCAAAATCAGTTTCCTTAGAGAAATGTTTCACAAAAATGTTTGCCCAAACTACTGTATTCTTTATTGTGAGGATTCATTTATGCAAAGACATTCTTTACTAGCATTATAAATAGGCAGAATGGAATATGGGAAAGGAAAACAGTTATAACTTCCACATTTGACTAAATAATCAAATGATTGATGATATGTATCTCTTTCATTTATTTACTGAGCAAAAATATATGTACATGGAAAGTGGAATGCAATGAATCAAAGAGACAGAAGCATAAGTCATAGTAACTGTCTCTAAAAAACATATAAAATTTAGAGATAAGACTTAAGCTAAAAACCACTATACTATATATTTTATACTATAATCAAAGTATTAAGTGCTATATGTGACCAAAGGAAGGAAAATTCTTTCAGAGAAAGTAAAAAGAGCTTCATAAAGGAGTTGAATTCTATCTTGAAAGGTCATAGGAATTTTCTGAGTAAGGAAGAGAGAAAATGCCATTCCAGGAAAAAACAAATAGCATGAGAACAGTTAAGGAGGTTCAGAGAATAGTGAGCAATTTAATATCATGATAGAATTGTACTTATGGTAAAGACAAGGTTGCTAAAATTGGAGGAGGTCAGAAAAAGATTTTGAGGTTTGGGGTTTGTATGCTTGTTTAAATAAAAGAGCTTGTAAACATGCTTGAAGACGGGTGTATGAAGGAAAGATCAGAAAACAGAGAAGTGGGTACAATGGCAAAATGAGATGATGCCAACAGCCAGTAGCCTGGAACAACAGTGAAAATGGGAATTTTACACAAGGGAAGAAAGAAACTTCTTACTCTCAGGTGGGAGGGGATAAACATATGAATACAATTATAGGTAAATATGGCTATGGAAGAGAAAGATGTGGAAGTTTCAATATTCTCCATGAAGGAAGTGTCAAGGTAATAAACTAAGTATGAGGAATGAGGAACCACATAAACTCAAAGATATGCATCTTGCCTTTGTGCACCTTTGGCGTGGCTTCCAAATTTTACAGTCAACAACATAAACTTTGAAAACAAACATACTGGCTCTGCCACTTATTGCTCAAATAACCTTGGGCAAGTTTCCTTATAAAATGAGGTAATAGCATTATATACCTTACTAGAAGCCCAGCGCACAAAATTGCATGCAGTAGGCCACTGATG
>NW_005358943.1:1654136-1656605 GCF_000412655.1 Myotis brandtii | reverse complement strand
GGGTGACTGAAGCTCCCAACCTCTCCTTTTTTTCTTTTTTTTTTTTTATTCTGGGATTTATTTACCTTCTATGGCTGTCACTGGAACTGAGAGCTGGCTTTAGCTCTGAGGCTCGGCTCCTGCTCTGAGACCTCAGCTGCTGAAAGCAGGTACCTGTGTTTGTTTGGGTTCTATAATTGAAACACTATTGCAACTCCAGCTCGGCCGGCTGGCTGAAAGCATGGGGATTGTTTAGCTTCTATAATTGCAACATTGTTTCTTAGAGTGCAAGCTCAGAGGCCGGCAGGCGGGGAACCTTGGCTTCCTCCTTCACTGGAGCAAGCAAGCCTCCTGTTCGCTTCAGCTGCCTGGCTGCCGGCCGCCATCTTGGTTGGCAGTTAATTTGCATATCACCCTGATTAGCCAATGGGAAGCGTGTCGGAAGTATGGTTAATTACCATGTTTGTCTATTATTAGATAAGATAGGGTAAGTACTTATGTACATTCAATAAATGCTACCAATCATCTTTATCATATCATTGTCTTCATCATAACTATATTTTTAAAAGAGTTTGGATTATTTCTATAAAACTTAAAATTCACTTGTCAAAATTCATGTGATAAATGTTAGCATACTATCAAATAAAAGACAAAAAGGGTAATTGACCATACCTTCGCTACGCTTCCCATTAGCTAATCAGCGCCAAATGCAAATTAACTGCCATCAAAGATGGCGGCTTATTTGCATACTGAAGGCAGGGCTGGCCAGTGCCAGACGCCATCCAGGCCCTGTGTGTGGCCTGAGCCCCTGCATATCACCCTGATTAGCCAATGGGAAGCGTGTCGGTGGTACCATGTTTGTCTATTATTAGATAGGATAGGGTAAGTACTTATGTACATTCAATAAATGCTACCAATCATCTTTATCATATCATTGTCTTCATCATAACTATATTTTTAAAAGAGTTTGGATTATTTCTATAAAACTTAAAATTCACTTGTCAAAATTCATGTGATAAATGTTAGCATAACTGTGGCCGTCAGTAGGACATCCACTGAGGGCTCCCGGACTGTGAGAGGGGAAGGCTGGGCTGAGGGAACCCCACCCCCCAGTGCACGAATTTCATGCACCGGGCCTCTAGTTTTAATAATAAATCACAATTGAATATTGTCTTACAGTTTACAAAGCACTTTCACAACATATGATTTAACCTACAAGCAACCTCTTTAATATTATTACCAACATCTACAATTTCCCCCATTTTACTGATCCCTATTTTACAGATAAAAAATTGAAACCCAATCTGTCCATTCATCTACTCCACAGATATTTATTGATAACCTACTCATGTTAGGCACTTCATTGGGCCCTAAAACTAGCATGTTAAGCAAAAACAAAAGTCCTTCCCAGCTGGTGTGGGTCAGTGGTTGAGCTTAGACCCCTGAACTAGGAGGTCAGAGTTCAATTCCCAGTCAGAGCACATTCCCAGCTTTCAAGCTCCATCCCCAATAGGGAGCATACAGGAGGCAGCCAATCAATGATTCTCTGTCATCATTGATGTTTCTAACCCTTTCTCTTTCTTCCTCTCGCCCCCAGCTGGGACCCCCGTGTGCCACCTAAGCCCGGCGCTGCCTAATCCCCGCCCCCAGCCGGGATCCCTTTGTGCCGCTTAATCCCCACACCGCTTAAGCCCACCCCCAGCTCTTTCTGAAATCAATAAAAAACATATATTAAAAAAAAACAACCTAGTCCCGCCTTCCTGAAGTTTTAGTCTACTAGAGGTGGGGAGAAATAAGCCGTTACCAAATTATAAATTTAAAACAACAGGAGTTACCACAGCTCTGAATGAAAGATATATGGTTCTATATAACAAAGGAACAAAACCTTTTCTTCAAAGTGGAAAAAGCCTTCCCTGAGGAAGTTTTGTTTGAGCTCAGATCCAAAGATGAGCGTGAATGAATTGGTGAAAGGGAAGAATAAGAGAAGAGTTTTCTGGGAAGAAAGAATCTAGGAAAAAGTCCTGGGACAGAACCTGCATAACTTGCATTTAAGAGAGCCAGTGTTCCTGAAGGCCAGGAAAGAAGTGTATGATATAAGATGACTAACATGGAAAAATGAGACCAGAAATACCATGTTAAAGAGCTCTAAACAGGACCATATTAAGCAACTTGGTTTTTTTATTTAAGTACCAATAGGAAGGCAGAAATTATGATAAATGGGAGAACATGTTTGCATTTTTAAAAAATAACTCTGAGTGAAGCATGGATTGGGTGAGGGAAGCAAAAATAAATGAGAGAAAATCCTCTAAGAAGCTATGGAAGCCATCCAGGTGTCAGAGAACAGCAGTCAACCTGAGAAGGTGGTAGTGGTGAGGTATGAAATGAATAGAATCAGAGTAAAGAAAATAGAAAAGACAATTTTGAATTGGGAAGGACAGTGGAAAAGAGGGGTATCAAGAATTACTTCTTAATCTCTGTCTTATGTAAGTA
>NW_005358943.1:1641316-1653918 GCF_000412655.1 Myotis brandtii | reverse complement strand
AAAAAAAAACAACCTAGTCCCGCCTTCGTGAAGTTGTAGTCTACTAGAGGTGGGGAGAAATAAGCCATTACCAAATTATAAATTTCAAACAATAGGAGTTACCACAGCTCTGAATGAAAGATATATGGTTCTATATAACAAAGGAACAAAACCTTTTCTTCAAAGTGGAAAAAGCCTTCCCTGAGGAAGTTTTGTTTGAGCTCAGATCCAAAGATGAGCGTGAATGAATTGGTGAAAGGGAAGAATAAGAGAAGAGTTTTCTGGGAAGAAAGAATCTAGGAAAAAGTCCTGGGACAGAACCTGCATAACTTGCATTTAAGAGAGCCAGTGTTCCTGAAGGCCAGGAAAGAAGTGCATGATATAAGATGACTAACATGTTAAAATGAGACCAGAAATACCATGTTAAAGAGCTCTAAACAGGACCATATTAAGCAACTTGGTTTTTTTATTTAAGTACCAATGGGAAGGCAGAAATGATGATAAATGGGAGCACATGTTTGCATTTTTAAAAAATAACTCTGAGTGAAGCATGGATTGGGTGAGGGAAAATAAATGAGAGAAAATCCTCTAGGAAGCTATGGAAGCCATCCAGGTGTCAGAGAACAGCAGTCAACCTGAGAAGGTGGTAGTGGTGAGGTATGAAATGAATAGAATCAGAGTAAAGAAAATAGAAAAGACAATTTTGAATTGGGAAGGACAGTGGAAAAGAGGGGTATCAAGGATTACTTCTTAATCTCTGTCTTATGTAAGTAAGTACATAATAGAAACATTCACTAAGATGGAACTCCCTAGATGACTGACAGATTATAAAAGAACATGGTAGTTCAGATAGGGTTATGTTGGCTTTGCGGTGTGCTTGAGATGGCTGAATTTACAGGTCTGGTGGTTGTACAAGGGAGAAATCTGAGGTAGAAACTTCAATTTGGAAATCATCCATAGAAGGATGAGAAGTCAAGCGTGTAGATAAGCTTGCTTAGAAAGGGCTTTTTATGTAATATTTAATGTATCCAAACACAAAATCTCTTTCAATATACCACTTGCTTTATGTATTATCTCCCTAAGCTTGTCTATAAGTAAAATCAAAGTATAATCACATAAGAAGAACAAAATCAATACTACTGGTAATTCATACCATGACTATATTGCTAATCCCCAAATTCTATATACAAGGCCATAGACTATCAAGAAATATCTTTGTGTTGTATTCTATGTCTCCTTAGGTCTAGGACTTATTCTTATTCCTTTTGGTTCATGAAAGGGTCAATGCCCCAGTCCAATTTGACAAATTATACTGATCACTATTATGGTCCCTAGAGACCCATTTAGAGTGCAGTAAAATAAATAGTGCATCCCAGATAGACTTATGGGTTTTATATAACCATATATGAAAGTATCTAGTCAAAAGATAAAAAAGCCTTGCTGAAAGTATTGCAGAAAGCCTACTTGCCTAGTATTCTGGACAATTTTATTTGAATTTCGGTGCCACCAACAACTGGCCTTGGGCAAATAGCTTAAACTCTTCGAATTTCAGTTTCTTCATTGTGTAATCATGAGATTGAACCAGATCTCCAAATTTGAGTGAGTTCTGATATTCTATAATCAGTGAAAATCCTTGAAGAGACATGAATTATTCAGTAGATAAAGGTTTACAATGAACCTAAAGAATCTTTATTCACCACATTTTCTAGAAAAAAAATTCTTTTGTCACATCAGATCATTTTAGTATTAGAAAAAAGCAAAGGTAGTCATATTAACATTTTTCTTCAAAGCTGATGCAGAGTGTATCATCAGACTCAAAGCTTGTTGGAGAAACAGTTCTGCACTTCTGATAGTTTTATAATTCAAACCTGACATTGGGGCTTTTAACTGTAAGTAGCTTCACGGCATTCTGTGTGAATTCTTACTATGGATTCTGAAGTCTGACATTTCTGTTACACTTTTGCTTAATCTCAGATTGCTTTGCTTTTCAGTTTACTCAAAGTTGCTTTTTTTAAAGGTCAACTCTCGTTACGTCCTATTTGGCTTTCACCCATCACTTCAAAAGTTCTTTGAGTAAGATATTGAACCTAGATCGTTTTTCAACCTAGACAAGGAAGGAAAAAATAGAAAAACTATGATATGGGAGAAAATAAAGGATTCGAAATTACAAAATAGTAAGTCAAACAGAAGAAGTTGAAAGATGTATTTTTCTGTGGCAATTTCATTTCTCGACTCCACTGGCCTTGTTGAAGCTTGTCTGAGTCTTCTGTGATATTCCCATAGCCCTCAGAGATGAGAGAAATTGTAAATATTTAAGGGAAGAGAAGAGGAATGACAATTCCCTAATCTCACTGTTTCTCAGATGAGTTCAAAGCCATATATTTTTTATTTTTATTTTCATTTTTCCTTGGGAAAAAATTAGGTTGATGTGCTGCTATCTTAGTAACAATCCACAGGGCCGATTCCTTGACTGATGGCCCCACAACAATGACACATGCCAAAACTATGTTGTACAGGGTCTCGAAGTGAGGTTTGTGGTCCCCAACATGCTTACAGTGGTGACAAAGATCAAAACTTTTTTGTAATAATTCTAAGATGTCGTTTGCCTCTGTCACACTTGTTTACTCATGAGTGCAGAGTAGAATTTCCAGAGGCTGCATTGCAGCAGCTTTCATGCAGAAACAGACAGGAGAATCCAGCTGTCTCCTATTAAGCCAGGCATTGAAGAGATTTGCAAAAATGTAAAATAATATTGCTCTTCTCACGGAGTATTTTCTTTGTTGTTGAAAATACAGCTATTTTTCATAGAAGCGTCTTGTAAATGAGTTGATAAATACAGGGTGTCCCCAAAAACTGAATACACACTTTAACAGCTGATAGCTCAATTTTGAAAATGAAATGTATTTTAATAAGCACTGCCTTTAAGATTATTCAAAGTGTGTGTATACATTTGGGAGGGATACCCTATATTTCTTAAACGTTCTGGTTTCATTTCTAATATGGTAATTATTAACAGCTATAACCCACATAAACAAAAACTCTTTGGAATCTTCCCTAATTTTTAAATGTGTAATGGATCCTGAGACCAAAAATAGGATGACCTCTGTTATACAGCAAACCTTAACCTCTGGTCAGTTTCTATGTGCAATTTGAGCCAACAAGTTACCTAGAAACTTACTATTTTTCCTTTTCTGCCCATGTAAGGTTTACCACTGCAACTGAACCCTCCTCTTGGCCCTCAACTCTGTCTTTACTCTACAGTGTTGACAAATATAGAGTTGATATTTTCCTGAAATTCCTTTGAAAGATGTTTATCTTGAAGTTGCTTTAATTTTACTTAATTTTTCACCATTTGAAAATTTTCACCACATAACTTAGATCTCTCTTATTAAGTTTTACAATCCTAATCTTCAAGGAGTATTTTTTTTCTTCCAGTTTGAATATCCTTATTATACAATTGACTGTATGCAATTTTTAGTCAGAGATGAGAGAAATTGTAAATATTTAAGGGAAGAGAAGAGGAATGACAATTCCCTAATCTCACTGTTTCTCAGATGAGTTCAAAGCCATATATTTTTTATTTTTATTTTCATTTTTCCTTGGGAAAAAATTAGGTTGATGTGCTGCTATCTTAGTAACAATCCACAGGGCCGATTCCTTGACTGATGGCCCCACAACAATGACACATGCCAAAACTATGTTGTACAGGGTCTCAAAGTGAGGTTTGTGGTCCCCAACATGCTTACAGTGGTGACAAAGATCAAAACTTTTTTGTAATAATTCTAAGATGTCGTTTGCCTCTGTCACACTTGTTTACTCATGAGTGCAGAGTAGAATTTCCAGAGGCTGCATTGCAGCAGCTTTCATGCAGAAACAGACAGGAGAATCCAGCTGTCTCCTATTAAGCCAGGCATTGAAGAGATTTGCAAAAATGTAAAATAATATTGCTCTTCTCACGGAGTATTTTCTTTGTTGTTGAAAATACAGCTATTTTTCATAGAAGCGTCTTGTAAATGAGTTGATAAATACAGGGTGTCCCCAAAAACTGAATACACACTTTAACAGCTGATAGCTCAATTTTGAAAATGAAATGTATTTTAATAAGCACTGCCTTTAAGATTATTCAAAGTGTGTGTATACATTTGGGGGGATACCCTATATTTCTTAAACGTTCTGGTTTCATTTCTAATATGGTAATTATTAACAGCTATAACCCACATAAACAAAAACTCTTTGGAATCTTCCCTAATTTTTAAATGTGTAATGGGTCCTGAGACCAAAAATAGGATGACCTCTGTTATACAGCAAACCTTAACCTCTGGTCAGTTTCTATGTGCAATTTGAGCCAACAAGTTACCTAGAAACTTACTATTTTTCCTTTTCTGCCCATGTAAGGATTACCACTGCAACTGAACCCTCCTCTTGGCCCTCAACTCTGTCTTTACTCTACAGTGTTGACAAATATAGAGTTGATATTTTCCTGAAATTCCTTTGAAAGATATTTATCTTGAAGTTGCTTTAATTTTACTTAATTTTTCACCATTTGAAATTTTTCACCACATAACTTAGATCTCTTTTATTAAGTTTTACAATCCTAATTTTCAAGGAGTATTTTTTTTCTTCCAGTTTGAATATCCTTATTATACAATTGTGTGCAATTTTTAGGTAATTCCTTAACAATCATTGTATAGCGTTATATTTATCTTAGCTATAGTATAAAGTCCTTTTACAGATCCCCAAAACTCTATTATTAGCTCAATTCATAAGCCCTGAATATGTAGAAGCACTGCTCACAAAACTCTTGTAAAACTGAATGTAAGCCAGCCAGTCCAATGCTTTGCTTTTGACCATAATTCAGACATGCTTGGGGAAACTAAATTAGGTAACATAAAATTGCTTAAATGAACATTTAAAAATGATTAATATTCTTAAAGAAATGAGTATTTCACTTGAGCTCTTATTAAGCCTAAAATTTTTTTCATTATAAATAAAAATTTATTGTACTTCCCCAACAAGTAATGGGATTTTATTGACCTTGTATTTGTTTTTAATCCTCACTCAATAATATGTTTTTTTTAAATTTATTATTTTAGATAGAGAGTAAAGGAGAGAAAAACATCAATATGAGAAATAAACCTCAATTGGTTACCTCCCATACATGCCCTGACTGGGGATCAAACCTGCAACCTAGGTATGTGCTCTGACCAGGAATCAAACGGGCAACCTTTTGATTTTCAGGATGACACTCCAACCAACTGAGCCACCTGGCCAGGGCTGACCTTATCTCTTTTTAATCGATCAAACTAAATAGATATTCCTTTATTACATTGTAAATCATCTATTTTCTAATTGATTATACGGAAATCTTTTATAATTATAAATAAATTATACCTGGTTGATATCAGCCTGATGAATCTTCTAACAATAATTTTGCTTCTTCTCCAGATTCAAGGGGTAATGTCCCTGCCTAGAGTAATTACAGTAACAAAGTGATCAGAATAGCTAAAGAGTGGCACCTGGCTTATTGGCAAGAATTACATGTATTTTTCAAGCAAATCAGGTTGTTGGAAAGTACAAATACCTGGCTTGTGGAAAATTCAAAATAGGTTGCAGTGCTTCTGTTACATATGACATTTAAGTCTGTAAATATCACACCACGGTCAGAGAACTAATATGGGTGGCCCTCACCTTATTGAGGAGTGAGTTACTAAGCATGAAATGCCAACAGCTATCTCCCAAAAAGAATGTTTAAATAGTTTCAGACAACAGAACACAGACAGAATGCCAGGATTTGTAGAACATCTTTGTCCATTGATCTATTGCTAAGTTCAGAGCCCTGAAAAGGTATTAAACATAAATTCTGCAGAGGCAAAGATCTCTTTTGGGCCTATTATGTTAATGGAATATTCTAAGTCGACTTAAAAATATAATTCTTATTCTTTCATACAATGATTTGCATTTGTAAAAGGACATATAGTTGGGAGCTTTCTTCTAGTATTAACAAATTTTCCATTAGTAATATACTGGTGGCCCGGTGCACGGATTCATGCACATTGAAAGAAAATTAATTAGAAG
The DNA here is from genome assembly GCF_000412655.1 of Myotis brandtii. Lineage (NCBI taxonomy): Eukaryota > Metazoa > Chordata > Mammalia > Chiroptera > Vespertilionidae > Myotis > Myotis brandtii. The sequence continues at coordinate 1,647,864 of NW_005358943.1, read as the reverse complement.
GTGGCTGGTGGGGCAGGACTGGGTGAGATGGGCTGGACATACCCTGCAGCCAACCTCCCGTGGTCCCTACCTGGTCAGTGCACCTGGGGCAGTGCTGCAGCTCAAAGGGTGTCTACGGTCACCGCAGCTCAGCAGTAAACCAGATTCGGGGCCGACAGTGCCCCAGCAACAACATAACCCATGGCCAAAGATGGAATCACACATCCCTGCGAGGAATCCTCTCTGGTTCCTAGGTATGTCACCTGAGAACCACCGCTGCCAAGTCACTGAAGCTCGGCAGCTCCTGCATTGAGTGTCTGCCCCCAGGTGGTCAGTGCACATAATACCTACCAGGCTGGTCAGACAGTCACTTATCCTTTTATATATATAGATTTTCAGAGTAAGTTGAATGGCTGGGATTTTAAAAATATTTTTAGTAACTGATAAACTTTAAGCTTAAAAAAGAAAACTATAGTTATCCCATGAAACTTCCACTCAGATATTTGATATTAAAATTTTGATCCTTCGTATACATTTTTCATAATGTTTTATATCAAGCATGTCAAACTCGCAGCACATGGGCCACATGCAGCCCACAACGAATATTTTTGTGGCCCAGCCAATGTAACGGTGTGTAAGAAACGTTTTAATAAAAATTTTGTAACTTAATTTTTACAATATCCTGCTATACATAATTATTAATAGTAAACTACAACGTTTGCTAATGACTGATTACTATAATCGTGTTGCATTCATTTCCCTTATGCACCTTACGCGTAGGCACACCATGTCTCTCCACTAATACCAGCAGCGAATATTTTAGCAGCCAATTGCCACGTCATTAGTCTTAGAGTGACTTGTTTGGTGTGCGCAACAGGAAATATTTCGCTTTCGGAGAACAAGAAAAATAGGTTTATTTCCATTATGCTTATTAATTTGTGCAGTTATTCAGTGTCTGGTAAGTTAATGTTCAAGAAAAAAATATTAATTTTTATTAAAATGTTCTATTATTTTATGTTAATGATTACTCATTTATTTCAGCCCTTTGTATTCAGCATGTCTCTATCGAAATAAACCTATGTTTCTATGAAAACTGAAGCTTTTGTTCTTTTGCGGCCCACATAAATTAAACCTTGTTTATTTGGCCCATGTTAGCTTTTGAGTTTGACATGCTTGTTTTATGTCATTAAATATTCATTTAGTATTTTAATGATTGCATATATTCTATTGCCTGGTCATTGATATTTAACTTTTTATTTTTAGACATTTCTATCATTGCCAGTTTTGCATATATGCACATATTCTCACCCACATCTCTGATTATTTTCTTAGGATAAATTCCCCAAAGTAAAATTGCTAGAAAAGGAATAAGCACATTTTAAAGATTTCTTTTTTAATTCATGTTGCTATATATTGCCAGCAATGTATGAAAAAGCCCATTTCCCAGGAACTTCACTAACTCTGCCAGTCTCTTTTAATGTGGCCAACTCTTTCTAAAATAGTCAAATGCGAGTTATATTTGGATGTGCTTTAATGTTGTTAGGCCTTAGTCACATCTCAGGATGTCATGTGGTTAGTTAGTTTCTTAGCAATTTCGCTCCCAATTTCTTTCTGAACTTCAAACAACAGTAGCGAATAAAAGATACATCCCTTTCCATTAAGGTGCAAAATCATTCTTTCCATCATTTGTACATATTGGTACAAATATATAATTTTTCTTTTGGATTATACTATGCAGATGTCATGAGGTTGTGAGGTATTTTTTGGAGGTGGGGAGGTTGTTCCTGAAGGAGTCTGAAAAAATATATATATTATTTTTTCACTGTCTTCAGATTTGTTTTTCTCTTACCATGTGAATGGGGAGGAGGGGAAATCTAGAATTTATATAAATGGTGTTTGTGAAATTATACCTATTGCTATCTATGTAAATTAGAGCACAGCAAAAAATAAAAGGGACTTCATAATATGATTTTATTTATTATATTATAATCAATGCATGTCTAAAGAATGGTACTAAATCCTAGGCATAAAAAGAGAAGATGAAACAATCCTTATTCTCAGTTGATTTATTCACTAGTTGAGGAATGATGATACATCTATAAAAAGGTAAACCCTAATGCACACTAGCATATCCTAAGTGACCATGGAGTCATCTAGTAAATGGCCCTTAGAGTTCAGAAAATTGATGACTAAAGATTGGGATCCTTACCTTAAGAGTATTTGGTCCCCATTTTGAATGAGGAATAGAACTTTAAGAAGAAAAAGGAGGATATTCCCAGTGAAAGTTATAGTGCTCACAGTTGTGAGAATTCACATGGCATTTTCAGAGTAAAAATATCATCTCAGTGAGCCAGAGCAGTTTATGCAGTATTACAGGAGTAGAAAAATCTGAAGTGTTCAGCTGGCCTTGAATATTTACATGGGCCTGAAAGAGACACAGTGGAAGTAGCAAACCATTCAATATTTTATGACAAATAAACTTACAAATAAATTAAGAAATTTTATAAGATATTACTTTGAAAAACTATTGTACCAGCAAGAGATAATTATTGCCTAGACTAGACAGTTGCAGAAGAAACTAAAATCAGGCATGATGAATAGAATAGAATAGAAAAGTCAACAGAACTTAGCAACTAATTAGATATCAAGATAAAAGGTCATTAGCAACTCCACAAACTTTTATTCATCTGTGCAAACACTAGAATTAATGAATGAATGAGCCGGCCTTCAACCATGTATATAATATAAAACCTCATAGAAAAGGACATGATCAACTCTACAGGTATACAAAGTGGCTATCACAGCTTTGCAGGTAAATTGATGCTTGAGCTTTGACTACAATGATGAATAGAATTTCACCAGATGGAAAGGAGGAAAAAATTTAATGAGAAGGGCATACAGAGGGGAAGTATCTCACATTTTTAGACCTACATGATTGGGAAAAGATGATAACACAGACTACAAATGAAAAGTCTGGAAACAGAGATGTTTGAGGTGGAAAGACAATTCATTCAGTTTGGATATTCTTCAAACAAATATGTAGAGCATGCCCACCAATCTGTAAGCATTGGGGACATATCAATGAACAAATCAGGCAAAAAAATCTGATTTCATGGAGTTTACACTTTAATATTTGGAAATAAATACCTAATGAGAGGTATAGTATTCATCAAAGAGTTTTGTTTTTGCTACTTTTCATTTGTTGTTGTTATTCATATCAATAAGATAACAAAGGCACACAAGAAAGCCTGGGTGACTTGTATCTGACTTAAGTCATCACTTAAGGCAACAAATGTACCAAGTAACTATTCCCTCTAAGGCTTCAAACGTCCTCACGCTGACCTTGATGCCCGCAAGCTTCAGACAAATGGTTTAGAAATTGAGAGCAATAAATTAGAGTGAATCACATTTAGTTAGGAGAAAATGAAGTCTTAGTGTGCTAAAACCAGCTCACCGTCCTCTAGCTTTGCATTTTTATTACACTCTTTCTGCTCTCCAGCTGTTTTTGATGCTACACTGAGATCTTCCGACCTTTGTGGTACTTCTTGAGATGTGTCCGCACTACAGTTCTCACTAGGTCTCATTGCCAGAATGTTCAAAGAAAGATAATTATTGGAACTGTATTTGCAGGTCAGAAACAAGGGTTTTGAGTGAATAGCCTTGCAAGTGAAATTCTTGTTGCGATTAAAATGCTCAGTTTAAATGAAGGAAAATATGTAACCTGTTTAAACATTACATTTCAAACTATTGTTAAGGAGAGTTGAGAGATACTGAGTAATACCATTTTTTCCTTTACACTGGAGCTGCATAGTATTCATTTCACCCTTCAGTAACCTCGTATGCTGAACAAAGACTGGATATTAAAGACTTTAAAACTTTCTGACCTCCCCAGTATTGGGAGCCAATCTTCAAAGTTCTTACCTGAAAGATTGAAAAAAAAATCATTCCAAGTGATTTGGGGGTTTTGTTTATTTGTTTATTCATTTCTCTGTTTTTCAATGAGTTACTATAAATAGCCCTTGGAATTTTAAATTATGCCTATTTTTCCTGAAAATGTATTTATTTACAATTAATTGTTCTAATCAAAGCTCAGTTCTTTTTAAACATGTCAAAGCAGTATGTCAAAATCTTGTCAAAGCAAGATGGTGCCAAAACTTATCTCTAGGCACTTCCAGGCGTTTGGAGATAATTGAATCTAACTCCTCTGATGGAACAAGATAATGGCAACCTGAGGAGCCCATTTGAGGATAAATTGTATTTGAAATAGGGTTTCAAATGCTAAATACTCCATAAATTTAGTTCAATAACACACATTTATTAAGTGTCTAATGAGTGCTAAATCTTACCACAGGCATGTGCAGTCCTAAAATGAATAAGGTACAGTTTCCCTCAGGAATTTCTGTTCTAGTAAGAGTTAGCCTTATTAAATTATTTTTATTTATTATAAAGTACTTTAGATTTCTAATTTTCATTATGATCTGGCCAAACTCATTCAAATGTATTCCATTAGTAATCATATAAACTATCAGGTCTCCAGCTGGTAATACTTTATTTAATAAATGCATGGCTAAATTATAAGCAAAGATTTGCATATTATTTTAGAAAAGATGTTAGATGTCCTATTATTATCGCAGAAATGTGTGGATGGCCTTTGTTGCTAGTGGGAGTGGGATTCCTGGGGTACTGCTGGAATAAGCATTCCAGAGGCCCCCACGGGAGAATGAGATGTGGTAGAAAGCTTTATTTTCATGCAATTACATCCCTCGGTTTCTAAAGTCCCATCTCCCTTAATCCAGTCCTAGAAGATGTGCAGCTGGGGATTTGTGGAGATCGGGTTACAGCATTTGGACAGGTTCAAGCCTTGGACTGAGAGGGCACTGTCCTCTCATGGCAAAGCCACGTGCAAGTCCCAGCTTGGAGGGCAAAACCCTCCCAGCACAATTATAGCCAAAGGCTATAGTTGTAAGCTTGACTTTATGGTCTGAACCTGTGGTCCCAGTTGGCTAAGTGAGGTGGGCTGCGGGAGGTGCGCCAAAACAAAGCAGGTAACTGAGTAGATTCGAAACCCGGGAGAACATTGTAAACATCTTGACCACGCCCTTACTTGCCTCGTGGAATCTGGCTATAAAATAAAAACTCAGCTTGCAGGCTGTGGCACTGTCTGTCCATGTGAGAGCAGTGTCCCACCTAGCCCCAGCTTTATTCTCTTATCTGTCTTCTTTAATCCTTCACCACCAACCCCCTCCCCCCCCAGGTTCACCCTTGGTCATGCTGAGCATGGCACATATGGCGCCCAAACAGGGATTCAGCAGAGCTAAAAGCAAAGCCAATATCCAGAGTTTCCATTCCATGGATGGAGCTGGGTCCCATGTAGCATCAGACTAGTTGTCATCCACTTGTTCGTTGTGTATGGGGACCACATGGCTGTGAGCCATATGGGTGAATGGAGGGGACCCAAGAGAGCACACCTCTGCAACAAGAGTCACAAGGATCCTAGGCGAACCAGGAGAGAGAACTTCTTTGCTTAAGGGTTTAAGTATCTCCTATCTTCCCATGCTTGCAGTGGCCAGGCCTACTCTGGCCAACGACGTATTCCTAAGTGTGACTGACAGGTAAGTACCTTTCCTATGCCACCCAGACTTTCTGGGCATGCCTATGATATTTGCCCTTCCCTTTGCTTCTTTCCAGTTATTAATAATTAGATTTATTACAATGGTATCACTATCATCCACATTTTATAGACAAGAAAGCTGGAAGGGGGTCTAACTTAAACCCAAGTTTCCAAAATCTAGTCAAAAGGACTTTCTACTGCAATTGACATGATATATAGAATACAGAAAAATAATTATTTGGTACTAATAGTCATCTTAATTGATTGTGGGACCATTATTTTGTTTTATACACTGAGGATGAAATTTTTTCTCTGTTTCCCTGATATTTTTCATGTATTATTCCATACCATTAACTGCTTAATAAATATATTTCCTTTGTATTAGTTTTCCAGATCAAGAAATTCGTAAAGTGGCAGTTCAGCAATTAGACAACCTCCTGAATGACGAACTACTGGACTATCTCCCACAGCTAGTTCAGGTAAGAACAACAGAGTTGCCAAGCAATTCCAGGATTTTAGCTAACAATTCTCTTAAAAAGTTTCTGATGAATCAACAATAGACTACTTGAAGTGATATTGCAGTTTGGCCAGCCAAAGGGAGAAATTATAGCTGAAATGTCAACATGGGTAACCGCAGACATTCTCTAGCCAAAATTCATACAGTTACAAAAAAGGTATGTAAAAGCCAAAAAGGATTTTTTTAAAGCAACTGCGCTTATTAATTAAACTGGGGAAAAATAGATATGCTTGTGATTAAATCTTTTTTACCTATGTAAATTAAGTTAATAAGTGTTATATAAGTAATAGCCTTTTGCTAGACAGATCCTCAGAATTTTGTATTTCTTGCCTTTCCCTTAGAGCAGTGGTTCTGGGCCTCAGCCTCCGGAAATTCTGTTTCTTTGTTACTTATGTTGTGGCCCCACCCCATAACAAAGAAACAGAATTTCCGGAGGATGAG
>NW_005358943.1:1620274-1640607 GCF_000412655.1 Myotis brandtii | reverse complement strand
AGGTACATGCCCTTGACCGGAATCGAACCTAGGACCTTTCAGTCCGCAGGCCGACGCTCTATCCACTGAGCCAAACCGATTACGGCTGGGAATCTTTTTAAAATCCTGATTTCTGGGCCTCATCCTCCGGAAATTCTGTTTCTTTGTTACTTATGTTGTGGCCCCACCCCATAACAAAGAAACAGAATTTCCGGAGGATGAGGCCCAGAAATCAGGATTTTAAAAAGATTCCCAGGTGATTCTAATGTGCAGCCAAGGTTGAGAACCACTGTCTTAGAGTATTCTAAATTGATTATAATTCTTATAAAAGTAGCATTATAAGAGATTTCCTAAATTTTTCCTATAGAGAATATATTTTAGTGACAGAATCAAATATCACAATGTTGTTGGAGTAATTTTAGAAAAAAAACACGAACTTACCTAGGAATATAAGCAATTATACATTTTACAAATGACCCTGTAAATGACTGAATATCCAAACTACAAACAATATTTTTTTCCAAGTTGACTATATACTGAGTGCTGAATGGATCTAAAATAGTGGTCTTTATGTTTTTTGCCTTTGTTTGCTTTTTTTTTTAACTCAGGTGTTTTCTTATCTTAAAGGCCAGGTTGTAGTTACAAGCTATTTTAAATGCCAGATGCCTTCACTTTTAAACATTTAAGATAGGAAACTCTGAACCTGATGGGGGATGCCTGTATTATTAAGCTGGAAAACCATATTACTTTGCAAAAATAATATGCATTCCTTTGAAGACTACATAGTTGGTTTTGAATAAAACTCTACCATATCATTACTTATATTAATCCTTATAGTTTTACTTCCCTAGATTTGCCAGGATACTATTGAGAAAATAAAGATTAACTCAACTTGTAGAAATATCATTCATCTTACAGCTCCTGAGTATGGGCATCATGTTATATCTCACCCAACTAAAAAAAGTAAGTTTTTACAAAAGTTAAGATTAAGCCCATTTGAAAGCCCTTGGCAACAGAAATATCACTGAGAGCCATACACCTGCAAATCCAAATTCTTCAGACAAGGTGCACATGGAATCCAGCATAGCAAAAGCACAGAGGTACAATTAGGTAAAGTTGTAATGATTTCCTAATTAAAAGTGAATATTGTAAAATGTTTTGAGGTGGCCAAGAAGTGTATAATGTGGCTATAAAATATATAAAAACTGGAAAGAATTTTAAAAACATTTGTTGTGACCCTACCTGGTTTGGCTCAGTGGATAGAGTGTCAGGCTACGGACTGAAGGGTCCTGGGTTTGAATCCACTCAAAGGCATGTACCTCAGTTCCAGGCTCGATCCCTGAGCCTGGTCGGGGCATGTGCAGCAGGCAACCACTTGGTGTGTCTCTCTCACATCAGTTTCTCTCTCTCTCGATGTCTCTCCCCCTCCTTTCGGCTCTCTCTAAAAATCAATGGAAAAATATCCTCAGGTGAAGATTAATAAAAACAATAAATAAATAAAAACATTTGTTGTGGAGTTTGTCCTTAGACTTCCATGTTCTGACCTGATTTTAAAACTTTCCAAGATATAAAGAAAATTGTACCCTATTGATCACTTTCTGAAAGCATGTTATTTCATGTGTTGTCTTGTTAGAAGTACAAAGGCTATATTAAAGCAATAAAAAAGATTCTATGATCATAATGAAAATAGAAGGTATGGTTCATAGCTAGAAATCAAATAAGATACAGACACAGGTAATACAACACACAGGTCATAACCTTGCAGGTAGGTTCATAATAATGTGATAGGTATAAGCACCAGAAAAAGTGCCTATATCTTAGACAGTGAGGCAGGATTTAGGGGGAAATTGTACCAGTAGACCGAGCAAAGCAGGGAGTTTGGAAACAAAGAAGGCAATTCAAGATCAACAAGTAATTATTGGGTTCAAGAAGAAATAATGGGGAAGCCTAAAGAGAAAGCTGATAACAGAAACATGGAAATAAATTCTGAGGCATCTCTTCTGCTCATATGCTGATAGGATATGCTCACTATTAGGGCATTAACATAACCCAGAACCTAGTCAGCCCAGTTTTAGCAAGTAAGTTAACAAAGGTCATAGCTACAGTTTAAGACAACATACATTATGGTTGTTAGGCATTCAGACAGCTACCGGAGTTTATGCAAATGTGCTGAAATCATCTTCTGTGAAATCACCCTCACTCCTTAGGAATTCATAAACTTTCTCATCCTTGGGGATAGTGGGCATATCAAGGTGCTTCTTCAGGTATGTGTGTGAATGAATGATGTACAACTTTTTTCTGCTGTCTGTACTGTGGTACAAAACCTGGCTTAAACTTTGAGTGTGGTGTGTGTGTGTGTGTGAGAGAGAGAGAGAGAGCGAGAGAGAGAGAGGGGGGGGGTAACTTACTGAACAACTAAAGTTGGAAGTCTTGCCTCTCAAGCAAGAAAGAATATTTTTGTGAAGAGAACCTGGTTTTCATTTCTGCAAAATATTCAGATTCCTGGGACCATACTGGGGCCCAGGCACTGACTGGTCTTGCTGAGACCCCTGCACAGTGCAGATGGAGGTCTGGGTAGGTCTCTAAGGATATCAAGGGCTGCGTCAGGGTCTGTGTTTTCCTCCAGGTTGAATATCTAGAAAACCTGAGTTGTTCACAGTGGAGATGAGGGAAAGAATTTGGGAATGTGTGAGTTACGCTGGCAACAATCATCTTTCAAACCTATATGTAAAGCTTCAAGGTCTGCAGATTGATCCTGATATATCAGTTTGTGATTTCAGTTAAGACTTTGGATGTGCATTAATTACATCTCCAAAGGGGTAGAAATATCTATTGCCTAATAATGCCATTTCTATATCCAGAGCACTGTTCATATTAGATTTTTGGGCCAGGACTCTCCTCCTAGGCATGGTTGAATTCTACCAGCCACCTGCTCTCATTTATTACCTGTCATACTAAAGCATGCATAAGGAAAGGAAACAAGACTGCACACACCTACACTGTGTGATCTGTGTGTACGCTGTTATTAGTTATGCACCAGCAAATAAAGCTATCAACATGTATTATTACTGTTTTGTTAAAATGTTTATGACATTTTCCCTGGTCTTTTCTCAAACCTCTTAAGTCCTTCTGTATTCTGCTATACTTTTATTACTGAGACAAACAAGAGTAAAGTGGTTCTCTCTCTCACTTCAGGCTATCAAGTTTGAATGGAACCTTGAAAGTCCGCTAGTGCAACTCCTATTACACCGCTCATTGCAAAGCATCCAGATTGCCCACCGTCTTTACTGGTAAGATTAGCTAAGATAGGATAGGATGCCTTTTTGAGAGTGGAAGATTCCTTGACCTTGTAACTGATATAAACCTCCAGTAAAAAGTCAGCCAAATTTGAGTATTTGGCAAGGTTATTTGTATTTATGGACATAACTTAACTGTCATCTTCAAAATCTTCCTTCTGTACTGTTGCTGATGTTTAAATCCAATATAAATATTAAATTTGAATGATACCTTTCCTATAGCTTTAAATCACAAAGGCGATTTTCGGTCATATCTGCTAATTGGGAGATTTCAATGTAAAATATAATTATAAAGCTGTGGATGTTTTGGAATAACATGGTTTAAAAGTAATTTCTATACAATATTAGTTGTAAACAGTAGGATCTAAAGGTCAACATATACTCTTTCTATATACTCTTCTTAGGGCACTAAATTTTTCCTCAAGCATAAATTTGAAATATTATTGGAGAAACAGACATTTTAGAGATATCAGAATTTCTCCCAACATCACATACTCTTGATCTTATTGAACATGATGTGCTTTGGATGCTATTCTTCTACCCTTTCTTTCATTCCTAAATTTGCACATTCAATAAAAATAGACAAAAAAAGGATAATTACAAGTTTTAATGACCTAAGGAAGAAATTGGATGTATCTTTTGCCCTTACATATGTATGACAGGCATCATTTACTGGCTTCAGTTGATAGTGAAAAACTTTAATTAATTAAAACAAAAGGAAGTCAATATCATTTAGTAACATTTTTTCTGCTTCAAAAAAGTTACTCATGTTAACATTACTCTTCCCATGAAAATGACTCAACTATTTCATAGCAAAGCGGAGATAACATGTTTGGTTTGATATTCATTTTCATTTTAAATGCCCAATATAAAAAGCAGAGCATTTTTCTCTAGTGTGTCAGTATAATGAGGCATCAGATACATTGACTAGCAGTGGATCCCTCACTGAATAGACTCCTGTCAAGCTCTGAATGAACTCTTATTCCCTTCAGTTTTTCAGTCACCTACTATGGTGCTCAGGGAAGTTATGTGAATACACTTGATGATGTTCTGCTATCATATTAAAGCTTGAACTCCATTAAACTCAATGTTTACTTCTCTTAAAACTTTACTCTTCCCTTGTTTTAACCTGTGTTCATTCAAATGAAAGCATATTAAAAAATAATATGACCAGATAACAATCTTGATTTAAATATTTTAATGAAAATATTAAAGTATATAAAATATAATTTTTAAAAGACATTTTAAAAAAATAGAATAAAATATTACAGACTTATACTAGTTAGCACATTGATTGCTATAATACTAGCGCCACCTTAGTAAGTTCTTCATCTGTTAAAGTGGTGTGAAAAGTTGAGTCATTTGAAAGGTAACAATGAGTGCAAACAAAGTGGTAAATCAATGTCATACTTGTAAGTTCACAGTCAATACAATTATGTCACTGTTTCCAAAGAAACAAGGAAGAAAGTCTTTCTAAGTATAAATCTCATCCTATGAAAAAGAGTAAGACCAATAACAAAGCCCATTTCTCCTCTCACTAGTTTAAGAAGAGAATAAGATGGAAGGAATAGAAAAGAACATAAGTTATAAATGAACTGCTTGTTTTTCAATGCTTAATTGGTAAGAATATGGAAAAGGAAAAGGAAAACAAAGGAAGATTTAAAAATAACTAGTTCTTTTTAAAACTTAAAGAAAAATTAAGAGTCAAGCAAATATACTAATCATGAAATAAAATTCCTTATATTAAAGCACGTCTTCAAGTACATATGCTATGTGCCATATATATATAGCATCATGTTTAGGGGATATTTGTGTGTAGAAAGTTTAGTTAAAGCTTTAAAGACGAAGCTCAAACCCAGCATGATACACTTTTAAAAATTCTCAATATATCTTTATTTAATTTAAAAAAAGCAATGCCCTACAGTAATAATTTTAAAAGGTGGAGATTTGTCAGTCATCAGTTTAATAATTTTGTTTCCTACTTGAATGAGCTACCACTTTCTCAGAGTCAGCATATTCAACACTAAACCCAACATCTTGGATTCATCTTGGCCAGGTCTTGGATTCTTCTCTGGATCTTCCCTGTTTCCCATTAACATGTCCAATTATTCACCAAGCTCCATAACTCTATACCTCCTCAATAACTCTCCCCACATCCAGTACTTCCACTGCCCCTGATCAGAAGGTTGCCTTATTAGATACTGAATTGTGAATAAATAGCCTTAGACAGAAAACCATTTTAATGCTTAGCATCACTGTGTGTGGTCTTCCTGAAAAGAGAAATTGACTTGGAGTTACGGCACGTCTCCTTCACTAAAAGGGTGAATATAGGATGACTTGCCCTTATTTTTCATGGAAAGGGAGTTAATAATAAGCTTTGCATTTGGAAGATTTAAGCCCTAAATCCTAGTTGTCATCCTAAAAGTTGGCTATAATTGGGAACTATAACATTTTGGGTTCACATCTAGGAGACCACTCTCCCCATCATATAACAATTAATTATAGAAGCTTAAACTCAAAGCCCCTTTCCATTTTGAATAGGAAACAATTTAACTGATAGTGAGATATTGGGTTTAATAGGGTCCCCATAAATGCTATCCACATATCCACAGGAACTTGTAAATTCGACCCGATTTAGAAAAAGGATCTTTGAAGATATAATTAAATTAAATATATTGAGATTATATTAACCTAGATTATCAGGGTGTGTCATAAACCCATTGACAAGTGTTATAAGAAACAGAAGAGAAGACACACACAGAGAATGGGCCATGTGGAGATGGAGGCAATGATTAGAGTGATGCATTGGAAGCCAAGGAATGTCTAGAGCCACCAGAAGCTGAGAAAGGCAAAGAATACTTTCTCTTCTAGAGCTTTGAGAGGGAACACACCCTATCTTTTTTTGTTGTTTGTTTGTTTGTTTTTGTTAATCCTCGCCCAAGGATATTTTCCCTATTGACTTTTAGAGAGAATAGAAGGGAGAGTGGAAGTGGAGATACACAGAGAGAGAAACATCAATATGAGAGACACATCGATAGGTTGCCTCTTGTACATGCCCTGAATGGGGCGTGGATAGAGCCTGCAACCTGGGTAAGTGGCCTTGACCAGAATCGAACCCACAACCCTTCAGTCTGCTCTAACCACTGAGAAAAACCATCTCGGGTGCACGCCCTTATCTTGATTTCAGATTCCTGGCCTCCCGAACTGTGAGAATAAATTTCTGTTGCTCTGGCCACCAGTTTGTGGTTATTTAGTGTGGCAGTCACAGGAAATTATAAAATAGGAAAAGAACTGGATGAAGGTCCCCCTTGACTAGACTGGCTGTGATGTCACATCATGTGGGAAGCTTTCCCTGACCTCTTCCCCAGCCACCGCCTGGGTTGATTACTGCTCCCACATCGTACCTCCGAATGTACTCTATGTGACTCTGTCAGAAGTCATGTCACACCTGCTTAACACTTCTACTTCTTTGTCTACTTCCACTCTTAGTCCATAGATTAGCTAATGGTAGCAACCATGTCATACTCTTCAGCATACTAATCCCACCAGGGTCTGAAATTCAAGAGATACTTAAAAAAAATTATCAAAGCCATGAATCTATAGAAATTCCTTTAAGGCTCTCAGTATTTCCCCATGCCTGGAATCCCTAGTGCCTTCTCAAAGGCACTGTGGGTGCCTCAGCCAGATCCCCTCTACCTGGCTGGTGCACCCATCTCATAGCTTCTATGACTATTGATTGCTACTTGACAACCCCCTCTTCTCTGAGAATTGTTCTCTGAAAGCATAGTCACCTGGCCTGGGAGGTGAGAAATCTCCAATGTACATTCCAGAGCCTCCCCCAGATTAGATCAAGGCTAGACTTGACCTCCTCCTTGTTAACTCCATCCCCTCCCCTCTAATGCTTACTCTACTCCTTCACATGCTATTTCCTGAAGAGAACTCCTTCAGTAAATCACATGCACCTAAATTTCTCTCTCATAGTCTGTTCTAGGGAACCTGACCTAAGATAAGCAATTATTTATTGAAGAAAAGAATTTAAATATGTGTTTTTAAAAATTGGAGCATCAGTATGCTGTGAAATGTACCATAAATGAAACAATAATATTTCAGTCTTTCATACGCCTAATACTAAGTCCAGTTGAATGAGCTCCGAGAGAGTCAAATTAAATCAAAATCTGTACAGTAGGGAACCTTTTATAGCATGGCTCCTTTATAAATTATTTCCTTCGAAGTGTGGGGACAGCTAGAGATAAAGATCTCATTTGAAAACTATTAAGTACAGCAATTTTTTTGCTTTATTAACTGATATATCACAAGCACCTAATATAGTACTTGCATTTGACAAATAGTCAATAAATTACTATTGAATGCAAGAATAGGATTTAGTTACCTGGGCCAAGCTGTGCCCATGCAGACTTATGACAGGAGGGGGCAGGAGAGGGCTGCTTGAACAGTCAGTCCATCTGGCTTGATGCGAAACCAGAGTTGGTAAGACTAGAGCACATTCTGGAGACGGGCCCAATTAGGTAGTAGGCACGGAATCTCACCAGTGAAGTGAACACTAGACTGGAAGGGGAATGGGAGCAGAAACCAGGGACTAGCCTGAGTCAGAAGTGAAGGGTTTGAAGAACAAATTGATGCAGCAGTGTCTGCTGGACCAGTTGGGAAAACCACAGAGTGAATTAAGCCAATGGTGTCTCTGGTGCTCGGAGGCCTTTCCAAGGTGGCACCTGGTGTACAGGACCGTGTTCTATAAGCCTTTCTATGCTAATCATAAAACTGAGGTGACACAAAATCTGCCCATTCATTTTCTAAACAGTGTATCCTAAACTTTTTATTTCTAGAATGGTGAGGTAGTTTCTCAAATCAGGGACAACTCAAAACAAAACAAAATAATGTGGAAATTTTGAATCATGTGATTTGAAGACACACATGTCCCTCTCATACCCTCTCTTAATATATATATATATCTCCCTGGTGCCTGAAATTCTTTCATTAATGAGTCACTTCTTGTTTCTTCCCAGATGTTCTCTTCTAATATGAAAAAATATATCTATTGAGAACATAATACTGATGATGAATTAGTTGATCATTTGCTCATTTTTGTGAGGAACATTGAGATGCTAGATACTGTTGAACTATTAAGGATAAAAGAGAATGGTCCTTGCCTCAATAAGCTCACAGGCTGACCACACATTAGCATCCAGGCAGAGGAAAGAACCCACTTACTCTCCAGCAGGGACAAAGTAGACGGAAGGAACTGACAACACAGTCTGTCCACTTTACAGTTGTACCTATGACGGTTCCTAATGCAACTTGTAGGCAGAGACGCAGGAATGGCCATCGGGTAAATAAAAAAGCCTAAGTGTGTGCTCCCATTCTGTCAGAGTTAAATACCGATAAAGGCGTACGAAGGAATGCACAAAGGCGGTAGACACTCTCTCTGCTTTGAGGTCTGACACTCTCCCTGAAGAAAGAGGGAAGAGCTGTACTTTAGAGAGTTATGCCTGGTGTAATGGAGCACACATGATACAGAATCAATAAAAGGGTTTAAAGTCTCAATCCTTTACCTTCTAGAATCATTATATGCTACTAATTCACCTCTTTCCCTTCACAGTGTAATAAATAATACATATTGCTTCACTTTTTTGTAAGGGAGAGATATTTTTTGCTGTCATTTAATATTGATCTGTTATAATCATCTTTCACCCTGTTGTCCTCAGGAAAGTATACACCAGGTAAAATGCCTACAATGAGCAATTCACTAAGCTAACAATAGCTGTTCTCTACCCCAATCAACCTGAAAAAAAGTGATGGATAGTTGTAAGAAAGTGTGCATTCTATATAATAATTTGTAAAATCCATTAGCACAGTTTTCTAGTTAAGGCATAATATGGGGATAGTTGTTTTTGTCTGTTTTATTTCTAATTTATGTGGAAAAGGTTTTATGAAATTCCCTCAATAAAAAGATTTTTAAAAACAGAATATAATTTTTAAATTAATTTTCTAATATCATTTTAAGTCTTATTACTCCTATTACATACATATGAAAATAGAATCTGATACAAAGTTTCACCACAAATCCATGCAAAAGCCAGGAACGGAAGTCTACCTTAAATTTATTTCTAGTTTAAATTATTTTCCCTTCAAATTCTTCTATTTTGTTTAAAAAAAAGTGAAGAGTTATAAAAATGAACATTTTGTATATATGTACTGACCTTTAATGTTGAAATTTCAGAGGAAAAACTTAGCAACACACCTCAAATTTTACTAGGAAAAAAGGAAGGAGAAAGGCTTGGACCAGATCCGGCCTTTGGGAACTAAATTTTCTAATCCACTCTAGCAATTTTTCATTATAGCCACATGCAATTACATCCTTGCTTCCTTAGATAGTAATCTGGTTTCCCTATAATAATATCAGTCTCCTCTGTTACAGCTCATGCTATATATTTGGGTTAAGGCCCTGAAAAACAGCATTGTAGTGCTTAGTTTGCATTGTTTCCCAAGCAGACTGCAGCTTTGCTCTAGCCAACAAAAAATGTGGTCAAAAAAGTCGTCCTGTTGGGAAACCATCTTTGTCTTCTAATAATATTTGAATTTGGCTTCCAAAATGAATAAATTAACATATATTCATAGAGTTACAGGACTGGGGAGTCAAATGGAACCTTATGAATAATCTGCTATAATACTTTCCCCCCAGAAAGATTTCAACAAGTTAAGTGATTCATCCATTGACAACCATCTAGCTGGATAAAGACTTAAGATTAATTTTTTTTTCATGACATCTCATGCCCAATTCAGATCTCTTTCCAATTCAACATCTCCTTTTTAAAAAATGCAACTTGAATTCATCAAATATTTGGGTTTTATTCCTATCAATAATTAGGAACACATTCAAGTTAAAAAGCAAACTAAAGAAAAAAATATCCTCAATTGAGATCTTTATATCTAATAGCTCAAAATTTTTGCATTAGGTGTTTGTGTGACCTACAAATGCTGTCAATTATACTATTAATTAACATATTTGATCAAAAATTTCTTTAAGAACCTGTATACCTGGAGCAGTTTTGAAGTAAATAAGAGGTCCCCCACTAATCTTTCTTTTGCAGTTCCTGATTAATACTTAAAACACTAAATTTGCTCTTTGTTTTACTAATAGACCATTAGTGATAAGAAAGCAATTGCTGAGTAATTTACATAGTAGATTTAGTTTGTATTTATTTTTAATACATATTATATAAAACCAAGGCTTTCTCAGTTTTCTCAAAAAACCTAATTAAGCAACTAGCAGTACGCTAGTGAAATTCATGTCAGCCCATTTCATCAAGTTAAATAGGTTAGAAAATAAATTCCTGTAGTCCAGACCAGAACTTGGCAATAACAAAATGCAAGCAAAATCAATCTTTACTTATCCAGTAAGCAATTGGATATAGAAACCTAAAGAGCAGGAGAAAGATCTGGGTAGGTGTCAGAGAATTGGAATATACCAACATATTGATGGTACTTGATAGGCCTCCATCTTATGGATTGGTTATCCCCCAAATTTGGAGCTCTCACTTGGATTCTCTGAACCCAAATTTTTAAAAAAGAGAGAAATAAGCAGAGCATCATGTGAAAAGTATTTTAAATGCCAGGAATAGAAGTAGCACACACTACTTGTTTTCCTTTTCTCCCTTTGGTTTTATTTAGAAACTAGAGGCCCAGTGCATGAGATTCATGCACTGGAGGGGGCTGTCCCTCAGCCCGGACTGCTCCCTCTTGCAGTCCGAGACCCCTCGGGGGATGTCCACCTGCGGGCTTAGGCCTGATCCCTTAGGGGGATCAGGCCTAAGCCGGCTATCAGACATCCCTCTTGTAGTACAGGGCTCTTGCAGTCTGGGACCCCTCACTCCTTACCGCCCACCTGCAGTGGAGGCAGGAGAGGCTCCCACCACTGCTGCTGCACTTGCCAGTAGTGAGCCCAGCTTGCTGCTCCTTAATGCTGCCTCAGAGACAGAAGAGACTCCCTCCACTGCAGCTGGGCTCACCAGCCGTGAGCCTGGCTTTGAGCTGAGCAGTGCTCCCCCTGTGGGAGTGCACTGAACACCAGGAGGCAGCTCCTGCGTTGAGTGTCTTCCCCCTGCTGTCAATGCTCATCATAGCGACTGGTTGTTCTACCGTTCGGGCGATTTGCATATTACAATTTTATTATATAGTATAATTGAAATACATGACATCACTATATATGTTTAAGGCATATGACATGATGGTTTGATTTACATATATTGAGAAATGTTACCACATTAGGTTCCGCTAACACCCTTCATTTCAAATATCTATAATAATAAAAGGGTAATATGCTAATTAGACTGAATGTCCTTCTGGATGACCTTCTGGACAAAGCCAGGGCTGCAAGGGAAGCCTGGGTCCCAGGTGCCTGCCAGCAGCTGGAGGGAAGTCCAGGTCCCGGGTGCCAGAGGGAAGCCGGTACAGGGAGCCTGGGGAAAGAAGGCCTACTCTTGCACGAATTTCATGCATTGGGCCTCTAGTTACAATAAAAAAACAAGAACAAAGAAAAGAAAAAGATTCTCTTTGTGATGAGATCTCTTGGGATTTACTCTCTTAACTTTCCTATATATGATACAGTAGTGTTAACTATAGTCATTATGTTGTATATCACATTTTTAGTGCTTAGTTATTTTTTTAATTAAATTTATTGGGATGACATTGGTTAATAATACCATAAGGTTGCAAGTGGACAACTCTGTATAAAACATCATCTACCACTGCATTGTCTGCTTACCTCCCAAAGTCAACTCACTTTCATTTATCCCCCCTTTGCCTTCTCCCCTCTCTCCTTACTCCCCCTTTCCTTTGGCAATCACCATACTGTTGTCTGTGCATTTGTTGTTGTTATTGTTCTTGCTTATTCCCTTCACCTTTTTCACCCAGCCCTAGAACCCGCGCCCCCGCCTCTCCGACAGCTGTCAGTCTGTTCTTTGTCTCTATGAGTCTATTTCTGTTTTGCTTATTTTACTTTGTTCTTTAGATTTCACATATAAATGACATCATATGGTATTTGTGTTTCTCTGACTGGCTTTTTCACTTAGCACAATACTCCGCCATCCTCAGTGTGCTGACTTGTCCACAGTCCAGTTCACAACATGGTTATGAGAAGACCACCACAGTTGGTACCACATGCACATGACACCATACAACAAAAGAAAAGGGGATAATTCTTTCCCAGCAAGAAAATTTTCCTTATAAGGCTCATATCAGAGTTGACTGTATATTTATCATTTGCCTGAATTAGGTCGCATGTCATCCAGAACCAATTACCTGATCAAATGACAATAAGGTGAATTGACTTACCCAAGTGGTTTAGAATTTTCAGAATTTCTCCCTAAACTGGTCATCTTCCCTGAATATTTTTATATCTAAACAAAATCAGATTATTTGTTCACACATAATGGGAAGAATAGATTTGGTATACAAAAAAATCCTATGTCCCCTTTCTAGACTGTGAAGTCCTATCTTAACCATCCATCCTTAACAGAGAGCATTGCACATAGTAAATATAATTGGTCCTCAACAAAATACCTGTTAAATTAACTTAAGAAATAAACACACCACCTACATGTGTACTGCCTATAGCTTAACTTTTCTTGATTACTGTACTTAAAACAGCAGGCAACGAGAAGAAGTTATATTATGCTAAATATATAGAGTTGGCCATTGATATTCTGAAAATCATTTTGGCTCTTTTTAAAAAGTAGTCTCCCTGGAATTGGGAGGAATTGAATTAAATGACTTACAGAAAAATATGATCCTCTGAAATAACAGTTTTTGAGGAAGTATTAGGTGTTAACGTTGACTGAGTCCACAGTGTGAGGTGCTTTATACTGACCTAACTATGTTCTTTCTTGAAACCCTTATTGAAAATGAAAAACTATATCTCGTGATTTTACAAGAAGTATTTTATGGGGAGACCTTGCCAAGCAACCCCTTACTATCTCTTAAAATATAATTTTTTGTATTGAGACTCCCTGTGATCATCGGGGAATTACTGAACCATTTCTGGTTTTTGCTGCTCCTATGTGCTCCAGGTGTGTTTTTTTCTGGATTATGAAATTCATAGTTCTTTTTGTTTTGTTTCAGTTAGTGACTAAGTCCTTTATTTTCAGCCCTATTTTACTTTCTCTTTGCTCGTCAAAAGATCACTCTTTGAAATGGTTGAATGGAAATTTTTGTTACGTTCTTTATAACTCAGTTTTCTATTTCACTTGTGTACAATGCAGTTGCAAGGGAAAACCAGTAACTTTATTATTCCTTATCCAAAGAACTTCATCTGTGTTGTTTTTGTTGCAACAAAACCCAGACTTGGATAGCTCAATCAAATACTTGTCATATTTAATAACTTAGAATTCTTGCACTTGTTTTGGCCTGTATGCTTCATTTTTGACCAATGATAAGTGAACAGCTTGCACAAATAAGAATGAAGTTATGTATGTTATATTGTATTTGTGGTCTGTGTATAGAAAATTATTAAATGAATGTAAATTTATAAGCTTGATATCAGCAGAGAATAGTTAAGTGCTTTTGTTTGACTCTGGTAAAGTTATATATTACGTATTCTTTCTGAATTTACTTTTGTTTAGGGTAGCAAAATGAATATGCATACAAGGTATTCCTATATTATTCTTTCAGTGTAGAAAAATAATTGAACAATTCTTCTTTAGTGGACATCAGAAAATTATACTGTTATGTAGACTACCAAAAATATAGTCCATTCTTCAGTACTACTAGGATTGGCATCAGTTCTGTGCAAGGCCTGTTTTTACTTGTATAAATCATATCATTGATTCTGGAAGATGAATGCATGTTCATACTGTTCCAAAAACTACCTTAGGGCTTTATATTGCAATTCTCCAGCAAGTATACATACATTCCCAAACTCTCCTTCTTTGTAATGTAATCATCTGTGTTAATTCTAAAACTTTTCATTCTCTATAAAATAAAAATCAAGTGCACTGATTTTTTAAATAAAAAGCCACATCTTTTAGTCTAGACCTTCAATTAGAATGAATCTAGCAATACTCATGGCAGAGGTTGCTGCCAATTCTTGGACTTTCTATGCAAAATCAACATGAAAAATGATGAGCAGACTCTCCCTGTAGTTAGAGTTGTGTTAATCATTTTATAGTAAGTAAAACCTAATCAGAAACTTAGCACTATTTAACTAGAAACTAAATATGCAATATGGTTTTGGAGTGGGAGGTCAAGATAAAAAAAATAAATCTATACCATTCACTTCTTTTACGATCTTCTCTCCTTTTTACTGTTGACAATTCTTCATTTTACATCAACGTTTAAAAGGTGAGATTTCAACATCTTAAATGTAATGGGCTAGCCCCTCCTGGTCTTTATTACTTCCTTTGTCTTATCCACTGTAATCTAGGTTAGTATTACAGACATATAAGGACCAGGAAATTTTAGGAATACCCGGGAAGAATCCCAGGTCTTCCCTTACTATTGGTGTCACTTTCAATAAACTAAGCTTTCTGGGCCTTCATTTCATCAACTATAAATAGAGACTATTAACAGGTTTGGTGTGAGGATCAAATGAGTTAATATATGCAGAATGCTTAGGATAGATCCTGCATTCAGTTGTAATATATGTTAACCATTATTATACCTTGTTTGTAAATAATCTTCTCAACTGTGTGTTCCTGTGTATGTGTGTGTATGATCTGTGTGCATTTATGTGTATATATGTGCATATACACACATAATGCAAAATGGTATATTGCAGAAATGGTGTTGTATATAGTTTTATTTTAAAAATACAACTTACTGCCTGGACAGTGTGCTCAGTGTTGAATGTCACCCAATGAACCAGGAGGTCACGGTTCGATTCCAGGTCAGGGCACATACCCGGGTTGCGGGCTTGACCCCCAGTGGGGGACATGCAGGAGTCAGTTGAGCAATGATTCTCTCTCATCATTGATATGTCTATCTTTCGTTCCCTCTTCCTTCCTCTCTGAAATCTATAAAAATATATTTTAAAAAATACTTACCTTGAGGATCTTTATAAAAAGTAAGCATGCTTTCATAATGCCTTTTTTTATAACTGAGCAGTATTCTACTGCTAGTGAATTTAATTAATTTAGTAAAATGTTATAATTTATTATAATACAATTAGCTAATACCCTATTATTGTACATTCAGATTATTTCCAATATTTTTTATTATATTAACATTGAGATGAACTTCCTTGTGCTTAAATATTTGCTTATGTTCTTAGTTATTTCTTTGGCTGGAATAGAGAACATAAATGCTTATGCTTCTTTTTATCTACATTGCCAAATTGCCCTTTATTATGGTGGTAGGAATTTATACTCTCACTAGCAGTGCATAGAGTAGCTGTTTCTGCTACCCTAACCCACACTTGCAATTTAACTGAGTTTAATAATAATGTCTAATTGTTGGGCTAATTGAATTACAAATGAGTTGGATGTGGTTTGGGGTTAGTTTTTCTTTAGTTTTCCTAATTTTTGAGTGGTGCATTTATTTTATGAAGGTTTTGGTACAACGTATGTTATAAAGAATTCCATTTCTCAGGAAGGCCCACCAGTAAGTGTATTAGTTTATTATTGTTCCTATAACAAATTACCACCAACTTAGTTCTGGATATCAAAAGTCAAGAAATGGGTCCTTTATGACAAAAAAAGCAATGGGTCCTATGGGGCTAAAATGAAGATTTTAGCAGGGCAGTATCGCTTCTGAAGTCTCTAGGGGAGAATCTACTTACTTGACTATTTCAGCTTCTAAAGGCTTCTCACATTCCTTGACTCATGTCCCTCTTCCAGCAAGGAATCCCTCTTACCTCTACTTCCATCATCATATCTCCTTCTCTTCACTCTGACTCTCCAACCTCCTTATAAGGACCCTGTGGTTACATTGGGCCCACTCAGAAAAGGCTAAAGAGATTTGATTCTAATATTAAATTTTATAGCTGGTCTATAGAATATTGGCCACACAGAGATACTGTTACCAGACATCCTTCTGCTGTGTCATGGGAGAGGCATTTCAGGAACACCCACGTAGGAGGATTTTGAGCGATAATGGCAAGATTTATTAGAATGGAAAGAGATCGCACACCCTCGGAGAGGCAGAGAGCGGGAAGGATATGGTAGCAGATGTGTGGACAGAGGCAAAAGGAAAGCCCGCTGCTGGCTATGCTGCCCGCTGCTCCCCAGGTTGCAAGTCTCATGGAGACTTTTAGAGTTTAGGAGAAAACAAAGGAAAAATTATGTGCCCAAGAGAAGAGCATGGGCATGTCCAAGGAAGGTGTGCAGGGCACGGATGCCCTTGAAGAGGCTGCCACACTCAATGAGGTGCTTCCCTGGCACTCGGCTGGTGGATTGCATTCACTGACCCCAGGTACACCAAGCTCGATGCCTCATCCATGACCAGGTGATTCAGCTCCGTCTCACTACAGGTGAAGTTTAGCTTCTGGGGTCTCAGGCCCAAGAGGGTCAGGGCCCAGAGATGCAGTGCCATCACCCTGGCACCCAAGGCTCCAGTAGGCCAGCTCAGCCTCTGCTCCCAGCTGGCCCTCAAATTCTTAGCTTGTGTGACCTTGGGCAAGTCACTTAGCTTCTCTCTGCCTCATTTCCCCATCTGCACGTCTGCCACCAAGGCTCTATGATGCCCAGGCCTCTGTCGGCACTGCTCTCTGCCCTGTGTGACTGCCCCGAGACAGGCGTTTGTTAAACTTCTATATATTTCCTTGGATTTGGGAAAAGAGCAGGCTTTCTTTCAAACTACCCATTCTCTTTCCTCTTTTCCAGGGCCTGTGCTGGTGTCCTGCCCTTACCCAATCTCTTTACTGGATTTTACCTTCCCCTTTGTGTTCCTCTTCTTGGCTTCTGTGCATGCACTCAGTGAAAGCCGTTTTCCCCCACTTTTCTCACTCCCATACCCACCCTCACCCCTACCCCCTGGTAATGCTCCCTGGGGTGATGGAAATCATCTTTCCTGCCTACTCTGATGCTTGGTGACTGTGAAACGGTCCTTTCCTAGTTGATCGAGCTTTATCAGATGTCTGGCTCCCTTCTCTTTGATCAATATCTCACTAACTCCCTACTGTAATAATACTATTCAAATTAAAACCCAACCCAACCTTTTGCAAAAGATAGATAATACACTTTGGAACACCAAAGGGGGGAAAATGTGGTTTTCCCTTAAAGAGATGACATGCATATTAGAGCTGATGTTAGGAAAAATTGGAGTGAAAGCAAATAAGCAGTCCTTTTCCTGGTCACTCCTTCCTGTTTGCTTTATCTTGACTATCTTAGTTCAGGCCTATTTGTGTAGATCACTGACAGAGGATAAGCCAAAGGTATTGATGATTCTGAAATCTGGATCATTGCCCATAGGAAAATTGAATGAGATCACTGCATTTTTTTAACCCGTGACAAAATCTAAACACTTAGGGCCAAGTTTAAAAGAGAGGAAATTTTAGATGTGGACCCTCTGGTTTTATTTCAACTAATGTCCGTTTTTATGCAAGTTGAGTTTCTGGCTCAGTAATTTCTTCTCACTGATTACATTGGTCTCATTTCAACACATAGTATTGGCTGCTTTCTTTATTATTAACAAAACTAAATTATCCAGCACTCAGTGGTTTAGAAACAGTTCTTTAAATAAATACTGGAATTTATAAATGCAGTGTTTTTGGCATGGTATCAATGCTTGTGCAAGAACACCATAGCCTTTATCAGCTGTATTTAAAAATACAGCTTTTCGCCCTAGCTAGTGTAGTCAGAGGTTAGAGTGTCGGCTTGCTCATGGTAGGGTCGCAGGTTCGGTTTCCAGTCAAGGGAATGTACCCAAGTTGCAGGTTCGATCCCTGGTGTGTGCAGGAGGTAACCAATCGATGCATCTCTCTCACATCAATGTTTCCCTCTCTCTTTTCTTCTCTCTCTCCCTTCCACTCTCTCTAAAAATCAGTGGAAAAAATATCCTCAGGTGTGGATTAACAACAACAGAAGTACAGCCTTTCTATAAAGCATAGGAGAATTTTAGTAATTGATAAAGGTATTTGATTTTGACTCATTTTACTTATTGGTAATAGTCACTATCAGCAGCATTGATTGCTGTACTCTGATTTTCATCTTTCTTTGAGTCATCGGATTAGTTTAGCTATTCATTGTCATGATATACCTCACATCCAAAAATTGTACAACATACAGAATTGTTTCTTTCCCCATGTAATTTTCAAGCACACTTATAGTAGAGCATATCAACTTTAGTGGTATATCTAAGGGTAATTAAATATAAGGTAGCAAGAAATCAAAGCCTATCTCCCTTTGACAATGTTAGCTCTACAGTTGAATACAATGCTGCAAATTGAAAATATTAGCCACCCTTTCCCCATAAATAAATCTTTCCTCATTAATGCTTCACTCCAGGTTTCTCCTCTCACAGATAAACTTGACATTGGCCACATGGAGGATTCCTGCTAAATGTTTACATGAGAGGAAGAATGCTCCCTAATTAATCACCAGTGGACGGGCACTGGTGATTATGTGTTGGTTGCACTTTTGGTGCAGATGCTCATAATTTGAATGGAATTTAATGAGCACAGGTTGTTTAGCAATTTTAATCTCTGGTGCAAACCAAGGCAATTAAAACACTTTATGTTCATGGAATCACGGAAGCATAGAATGTGAGAAATGGAAGAGACTTTATATGTCTTCATGACCTATTCTTTCATTTTACAAATGAGGAAACTGAAGCCCAAAGAGACTTAATGTTTCCCTGTCCCATACCCCCTTGTGTTAGGCCTATATGCTTTTATTAATGGCCTAAGAGCTGGCAATAGGCAAATCTGTGAAGATCATAAAGGCCTTCTCCAGCCTCTCGATTCTGTTCCTTACTTTATCTGACTTCCTCCCTGCTCATTTGCAGATATTCAGTGCTTTTCTCTCTTCCTCACATCAAAGTCAGTCAAAGCTCTGATCTCAGACCTTTATGCTTGCTGTATACCTATTTCCATTGTTACCCTCCATAGAATTATTTGCATGAACAAATTGTAAACTGTGGAATTGTGGAGTAAAAAATTGATGTTAGTGAATGAATGAGATGATGAAATTTGAAAATTGGCTGCCTAGTAAGTGTACAGTTGGCTCCATATGCCCTTAAGTAATGTTATTTAAAAAAATTGGCCTCAAAAACCTAGAGTGCATCAACTCTGTTTAGATGTCCCACAAATATTTTTTACAGGTTTTTTAAAGTTGTTTTTAGTAACAAGATACAAAGAGGGCTTTTAAGACAGGTCTAAACTATTAATGACAATACTACAAACACACATGCACCCACCATCAAGTTTAAGACATATCACTGTACAAAATTTTGACACCCCTGTGTTACCCATCCAAATCTCATCCATTTAATCTGTTCTATCAGAAGAAGAAATAACATTGAAGTTAATTATTTAAATTTGCTTACTCTTCTCTGTGATTTTACCATTTTACTAGTATAGCCTTACATTATTTAGTTTTACGTGTTTTTAACCCCACGTGTATGGAATCATTGTATATGTCTCCTGCAAATTGCTTTTTCAGTGAAATATGGTCTTGAAATTCATGCAATGTTTGTAAATCTAGTTTATTCAATTTTAGTTCTTTGTAGTTCTCTATTATATAAATACTAGAGGCCCGGTGCACAAAAATTTGTGCACTCGGGGGGCGGGGGGAGGGGGGTCCCCCAGCCCGGCCTGTGCCCTCTCGCAGTCTGGGACCCCTCGGCAGATAACGACCTGCTGGCTTAGGCCTGCTCCCGGGTGGCAGAGGGCAGGCCCAATCCCTAAGTGCAGCCCCTGGTCAGGCTCAGAGCAGGGCCGATTGGGGAGTTGGGGCGCCGCCCCGTCATGCACAGAGCAGGGCGGATCGGGAGGTTGCAATGCCACCCTCAGTCACGCTCAGGGTAGGGCCGATTGGGGGGTTGGGCCCCCGCCCCCTGTCACACTCAAGGCAGGGTCGATGGGGAGGTTGCGGCACCACCCCCTGTCAC
>NW_005358943.1:1610795-1619915 GCF_000412655.1 Myotis brandtii | reverse complement strand
CAGAGGCGCAGGGCAATCAGGGGATTGGGGAGCTCCCCCCTATCAGGCACAGAGGAGGGCTGATCAGGGGGTTGGGGTGCCTTCCCCTGTCACGAACAGAGTAGGGCGGATAGGGAGGTTGTGGCCCCGCCCCCTGTCACACACAGAGCCGCAGGGCGATCAGGGGGTTTGGGCGCTGCCCCCTGTCATGCTGATCCCGGTGCCGGGAGCCTCGCTGCTCCGCTGATCCCGGTGCTGGGAGGCATATTACCCTTTTACTATATAGGATAGAGGCCTGGTGCATGGGTAGGGGCTGGCTGGTTTGCCCTGAAGGGTGTCCTGGATCAGGGTGGGGGTCCCCACTGGGGTGCCTGGCCAGTCTGGGTGAGGGGCTGAGGGCTGTTTTCCGGCTGGCGAGTGACTAAAGCTTCCAACCGCTCCTTGTTTTCTTCTCTCTTTTTTTTTTTTTTCTGGGCCAGCTTTAGCTCTGAGGCCTTGCTGCTGAAAACATAGATACAATGTTGCGGTCCGAGCCCGGCTGCATGGAAGCCCTTTTCTGGGGTTTTGTTTAGCTTCTTATTTGCAACATAGTATATAGTTGCTTAGAGTTGCAACTGAGAGGCCGGCAAGTGAGGCGGTGAACGTTGGAGTCTGCAGCAAGCAAGCCTCCCTGCTTGCTTCAGTGCCTGGCTGCCGGCTGCCATCTTGGCTGACAGTTAATTTGCATATACTCACTGATTAGCCAATGAAAAGGGTAGCGGTCGTACGCCAATTACCATGTTTCTCTTTTATTAGTGTAGATATCACAACAAATTTATCTATTCTACTTTGGATGCCATAAATATTTGTTGTAAATACTGATAACATTTGGATTTATTTCTATCATCTTATTCCGTGTTTTCTAAGTACCTTCATCTTCTGTTATCTTCCTCACCTTTTTTACATCCTTTTGAATGATATTTTATTCCTTTATCCCCACTTCATTAGTTTGACATTTTATATTCTAATTTTTTAATAGCTGTGTTAGAAATTATAACATTCATGCCTAACATCAGAATCTAAGATTTAAAAATGAGAAACTTCATTTTTTTACTCATTTAAAAAGTTATACAAGTGTTGAGATAGCTCAATAAAACAAAGGTCTGCCCTATTGAAACTACATTCTGATTCTGTAAAAGCTTACATTTTAGTGACTTTAACACAAACAACTTAACTCCTAATGTGTATGTTATTGCTATTATGTATTGCAGTTCTATTTTATTTCATATTTAACTTTAAAATATATTTTTATTATTTATTTATTTAGGGAATATTTGTGTCCACTTCCTTTGTTCATCACTCCTTGCATCTTAGACTTTTCATCTGGAATGACTTTACTTCTTCCTAAAGGGATTACTCTGTGGAGATGTGTTGATGCAAACTCTGGCCATTTTTATTTTCTAAAAAAATACTTTAGTTAACCTCATTTTTGAAAGATATAACTGCTGAATATACAACTCTAGGTTGCCAATTGTTTTCTTTAAGCAGTTTGAAAATATTCTACTGTCTTCTGACTTCAACTGTTGCAATCAAGAAATCATTTTTGTTATTCTAGTTTTCTTCATAGATTATTGTTTACTTTCTGGCCATTTTTAAGACCTTCTCTTTGTCATCAGATTTACCGTGATGTGTTTAGATGTTGGCTTGTTTTTATTTATCCTGCTTGGAATTTGGGGCTTTTTGGCTTTAAAGGTTTTTAAAAATCAGTTCTCAGAATTCAACTTTTATTTCTTCAAATAATGCCTTTCTCCCATTTTCTTCTCTACTCTCCTCCTGAAATACAATTCGACGTATATTATACCCTCTCACTCTATTTTATTTGTCTTTTTATTGCTCTTCCACAATTTTCATTTCTTTATCTCTGTGTACTTAAATTTATTCTAGTCACATTTTTATTTATGAAAATTATTTTTGTTATTTATCCTATTATTATAGTGTCTCCTGTGTATTTTTTATTTTTTTTAGTTTTTTAAACACATGCAATATAAATATTTTCTATAGTATCTCTGATCATTCTAACAGTTGAAGTCTTTATTGTTGCTGATTCTGATTCATGGTTCCTTGTTTCTTTATATGTATATTTGGGTATTTGATTAAGATCTCATATTTTGGGGAACTTATCTGTGGGCATTCTTATCTGTTGGTATGAGGCTTGCCTGGATAGAAGGCAGGTTCCATCAAAGAAGATTTTCATTTGCTTCTGCCAGGTGGCTGAGAGTTATCTCAATCCATACCACATTAATAACTAAGTTATCAGCTTAAAGATTTTCTGAGCACTAGTGTAATATGTAGGTGGGATATAAATCCAGGTAGGAGCCAGAAGAGTTCTCCTCCCAGAACCAAGGTGTCAGAAGTTAACTTTCCTGTGCTCTGAAAGATAGCCAGTTGATTTTAGTTCATTCTTACACCAGAAGCCTACCTCTGTGGGCTTCAGGATTTTTGTGTAAATCTCTTACTAAATTCCTGTGCTTAAGCACAATCTTTGTTATCCCCTGTGAAAAACATAACTCCAGGTTGCTTGAGTTCAGCAAATACCAGGCAGAATCCACCTCCTGAGTCCTGTTTACTTCTCCACATTTCTGCCTTCTCTAATTTTTTGGCATATGAGGATTTTTATCTTCCTGCTGAGTGAGTGCACTTAAAAATAAATATTTAAAATTATGATCTAGTATTTGGTTGTTGTTTTTTAAGTGGGAAACTTTGTCAAAAATATTTAAATTGCTACACTGCTAGAAACAGAAATCAATGATCAATTTTTAAATATATTAAATTTTTTAAACTGTTATAAGAAACAATATGAACATTATGATTTATTACCTATCTGTGTATCTCTAGTATTTAAGATGGTGTTTAGATCTTTGTAGTCTCTTCTAAAAAATTACACACACACACACACACACACACACACACACACACACAGCCTATGACAGGCATTCTTTTTTGGATATTTACTAGGTGTCAATCACCTCAGTAAATTTCATATAAATTTTCTCATGTTATCCTTAACATTGCCCTGTGCATTACTAAAGAAACTCACATTCTGCACTCATTTACTTAAAGAAATAAGGATTGTGGGGGAAAGGTATTGAGGTTGACTATCCAAAATTTCTATCAACATTGTTTTTTTAAAAATATATTTTATTGATTTTTTACAGAGAGGAAGGGAGAGGGATAGAGAGTTAGAAACATCCATGAGAGAGAAACATCCATCAGCTGCCTCCTGCACACCCCCTACTGGGGATGTGCCCGCAACCAAAGTACATGCCCTTGACCAGAATCAAACCTGGGACTCTTCAGTCCACAGGCCGACGCTCTAGCCACTGAGCCAAACTGGTCAGGGCTCAATATTGTTTTTAGAGGTCTAGCTTAAAACAGTAACAATCTTAATAATAAATATCAGACCAATTTTAAAAGATGTTAAATTCCTAATGAATAAAGCAATAACAGAGTAAATACAAGATTTTAACTTTAAAAAAATGTAAGATAAATTTATCTTGATGGAAGCCAAGTATAAGGATCTTTTATGGGAGAACTTGTGGCAACTTTGAGCTGAGATATTACTAGAAAACTATTAGAACACTACTTGTTCTTTCTCCGTGGTTTATGAAAATATATATATATATATAATTTTTTTGCTAAACTTTGCATTCAACTGCTGCATCTTAGTGCTACCAACATTAACATGCTGGAAAAAACTGCTTATGAAACAATGTGACTTCTGCATATGCTATCATTCTCTCATATGCTAATCTTATATGAACTAATTCACATTATAAAACATGTGCTATTTTATAACTGACCATATTAATATCCTCATACTCCTGACAAGGAAAATGAGACTTAAAGAAGTTAAATAACTTGTCTGAAGTTATTCAGCTAATAAGTGCTGAATGTAGGGTTTGAATAGTGTGTTTCCGGACACTCCTAATTACTATGTGTCTCTGGTATAACAGACCCCAAGAAATGAAGATTCACCTGAAACAGGATAAATTATGATAAATGCTGTGGCTGCATGGGTCCTGTTATCGACTGTCTTTTAAGAGTTATACAATTTTAAAATAACTTACAAAATTTGACTGAACATAATCTGAAATGGATCACCTTTTCTAAAATTTTGATGTCTAGTTGCTTTAACTTTGGGCTAAGAGCACAAGTAAATCACCAGGTCAGACTTGTGCAGGTATTCCAGGATTAAATGATGTAAAACAGTAAGCCTTATTTCTATGGCTTACTTTGGTGTTGGTCCACATCAGCAGGATAAGAGAAAGGGCATGCATATTCATTTAGTTATCATTTCATTCATCTAATCTTTATTGGACACTTCCTGGTTGCTGGGATATATCAGTGAACAAAACAAAATTGTGCTTTTCGGGGTTTACATTTTAGAAGAAAAAGAGAAACACATCAATAAATGTATGATGTCAAGTGGTGACAAGTGTTGTTAGAGAAGTGCTCAGGATGCTGCTGGTAGGCACAGTAAGACATTCTGCAAATATCTGAATGAAGTGAAGGAGGGATCCATTTGAATACCTGGGGAAAGACCTTTCAGGACCAAGAAGTGGAACTGCACACCGGTGGTGTACTAGCGAAGGCCAGGTGCGCTGGAGTGAGCCAGGGGGTTGGGAGTGAGCCAGGAAGTGGAACGATGTAGGGGTCAGATCATCATAGGGCATGGTAAGAATTTGGGGTTTTATTGTGAATGAGATAGAAATCCATTGATGGATTTGAAGAGGGAAGAATATGAAATGATTCACAATTTAAAAGCCTCATTGCTATTATGTGGTGCAGTGATTTTCAACCTTTTTCATCTCATGGCACACATAAGCTAATTACTAAAATTCTGTGGCACACTAAAAAATATATTAGGTTGTTTGCCGATAATACAAAAAATATAGATAGAATTTTGATTCATTCACACCAAATGGCTATTGTTGTGTTGGCTGTTTGTTGTTGTTGATTTTATTTGGCAATCTAAGGGGAAAGAGGTCAATGCCCCTGACTAAATAGTCAGGTATTGCAAGCTTTAAAAAATTTTGTGGCACACGGGTTAAAAATCACTGGTGTGGTGAGTGGATTTTGTATGTGTCTATGTGCATGTGTGGGGATGTAAGGGTGAAAATAATTAAAATAGTTCAAATGGTCTAAATATGAAGTAAGGTAACAGTGATGAAAACTGTAAAAAGCAATCAGATTCAGGATATATATTAAAGGTAGAAACATTACAATTTGTTGATGTAGATTCCTCATGTGAGTTTGAAACCATGAAAAATTTCCATAAACAGTAGAGGGAAATAATTAGTGTGCTTAATTAACCATTTTAAAAAGACAATAGAAGTTGGAATAATGAGCTTACACATTCTCATATTCCATCCTGAAACATTCAGATTTCTGCTTTCAACACAAACATCTTCAAGGTTGGTGCAAAAGGATTAGCTTCCAACATTTTTATTTGTAGAACCCTTTTAAAAAATGAAATCTTCCACCACACCACAATATATGAAATTCATAGCTGTATTTTACTCATATAAATGTTTTATTTAAATCCAAGCTTGTAACATTTACAATAAATTTAATTGGTTAAATAATAAAACTATTTTAAAGATTATTAAAATGTTAGTTCCTACATGAAATTTAAATATTTGTAGGATGGCATGAAAATCAGTGGATGGAGGAATTTATTTAGAGAAGCTTGAAAGCTTCAAGAACTAACACATGGGAAAAAGTCAATAGCAAAGCACTTTATCACAGAAAAGAGAAAGCTCTGTTAAGATGACTACAAGGTCATACAGTCACCATTACCCTTTCTGAACCTTCATCTGTTGCAAACTTGTAATTCAATCACACATGCATCAAGTATTAACATTTGACACAAATAGAATTAATAAGCTCTTTTTCCACTTTGTATGTTCCTAATTTAATAGAACTAATATGATAATGTAAGAGCACTGTTCTTAAAAAAAAATCAGTAGGATTCTTCATTTCTACCTTTTATTTTTATTTTCACTGAGCTTACCATGTTTTAGAACACCAAGTCCAGAATGATCTTTTGTCATTCACAGTGTACTATTTTTGAAATGTTGAAAGATAGAAAGCCATGGGCAAGTGATATTGGTAACGAACTCTCCAGTTTTCCATCGATTACAAATTCATTAATGCAGCCAAACAAGTTACAAGCATATCAGTTTGCTCAAAGCTGGCAAACAGATTTTAAATATATAGACACTACTCCTATTGTTAGAATCATTCCGGAGACAGTTGTATTGCCCTGGTAGGAAATCTAACACACACACACACAAAAATGCTGACTTTCAAAACCAAGAAATAAAGGAGCAAGGGAGTAATATTTTTCTTCATTTCTAAATTTTATTTCTGATTGGCTTCCTTATTGATTCTTGAATACTATCCCTGGCTAGAGCCTTTAAAATATTATTTGCTTTTGTTGTTTACAGATAATTTTTCAGAGACTTTTCAACTATGTCAAGCAAAGTAGACCTGAACCAGTGTAAGACAAGCTTTACCTGTCAAGAATCCTAATAAACATTTCCCTTTTGATAGATAAGATATTTTCCTGGGAATCTGTGGAAATAGACTACTCACTTTTCATGATCAAATGTTTGGACAGTCACCCCCTCATAAGAATCACTGCCCCTTTTCTTGTAAATCTTTCTACCGAGCTCTTCTCACTACCTCACAACTGCCAAGTAGTCTTCCTTCTTGCTTTCAGAAACATCTCATCTTTGAACTGATGGACTTATTCTTTAAATGCTTAAAAAGAAATGATTAACTGTCCTTCTGTTTAACTGTTCAATTGATCTGACTAACACTGTTTCCTTAAATTCAGCTTAAGGTCATGATTTGGGAAGAAATAGTTATTGTGACATCTTCTCACTTGTTGGTAATAAATACAGGGTGTCCCATAAGAATATATACTCACTTTGAATAATGATTCATTCCAATGGGTTAAATCTGAAAAGAAAGAAGCCTCAATTGAGCTATCGGCTGTTAAATGTGTATACATTTTGGGGGTCACCCTGCATACGTTGTGATTAATTGTTGTACTTTATGATCTTTGAGCAGTAATAGTTAGTGATTAAAAATAATTTCCAACTACTTATGGCAGGAAATTGGTTTCTCGAGGATTGAGTTTCATAAAAAATAATGACTGTAAATGTTGCCGTGGATTACTTTTTTAAAAATATTTTAATCTCACCCTTTATTACTGTGAACAAAATAGGCTGTGCTTAATGACCAGAAAATGAGTCAATGTATTGATGTGAAACTGAGCAACTTAGTTTTGTTGGTTAAAAGTGATCATGCACAAAATAAACCAATGATTGAAATGTATCTTAGAGAAAAGAAAAAAAAGAACATGATTTTATTTCTCTGAATGATAACATCATAAATCTTGTATCCATTTTGCAGCAAAATAGTCTCTAGAAACTGTTGAATATGTTCTTTGAACATACCCCCAGATTATTTCAATCAGCTATTCAGATAAATCCCTTTTTCAAACTTTTTTTTTCCAAATCGGAGTTAAATGTGCTTTATATGGAGATGTGATTAGTAGCTCCTAGGTTCCCCTTAGGCCCTAAACTATTGCTCCTAATTTGGAGCTGAGAGGCCCATTTCTGATAAAAAGGCTCTTACTTGCAAAGTAGTTTATAGCTTTCTTGATGTCAGTGCAATTAAGCTTTGACTCTGCATAAAACGGAAAGGGGAATGTTTTCTTAGACATACTTTAATAAACTTGGTAATTAATAGCAATAAATTGCTTATTTTAACTATGACCTTTCTAAAGACATGTTTACTATGCTCAAATTACACTGTATTTTTAATTACATTTCAGATTATAGTTGAGATTTCTTTAAACTAGCAATTAAATATATTACTCTGTCTTTTATCATAGGGATGTTATCTTTTATTTAACATCCTAGCCTCCTTAAATATTTTCTAATAACCCATGTTCCTCAAATTTCTTCCATTCTCTAAATTATTCTCTTTCTCTCTCTCTCTCTCTCTCTCTCTCTCTCTCTCTCTCTCTCTCTTTCTCTTCCATCTATCCCTTTCTCTTCTCCACATATGATTTCTTACATTATCTTCTAATATTTGATTTGATTTTTCTCTTTAAAAGATGCATGATTAGATATCAACATTTCTTACCTCCTGGCTATCTTCCCTATGTACTTAAATTTTTTTTTCAAGTGAGGTAAAACAAAGAGCAGCCAATCCCCTACTCTTTTTTCCCCATTTAGGCTTTATGAGACCTGGCAATACCAACTTTGTTGAAGATTTGGAGCCACATAAAGTTGATCTGAGAATTGTTGCCCAACATTTCTTTCTTTATCACATTCTGCTATTGGATCTCATCTTTGCTGCACTCATCTTTCTGTTTCTGACCATAGTGGTTTGTGAACTTCCAGTAGAGGGCATACATAATAGGGTACAAAGCAATTTGGAAAATTAGTATCCTATATAATGAAAGGCTAATATGCAAATTGACCAAACCGCAGAATGGCCAGTAGCTATAACGCTCACTGACCACCAGGGGGCAGATGCTCAACACAGGAGCTGCCCCTTGGTGGTCCAGGCTCTCGGCTGGCGAGCGCAGAGGTGGTGGCGAGAGCCTCTCCCGCCTTCGCGGCGGCACTAAGGATGTCCTACTGCCAGCTTAGGCTGCTCCCTGCGGGGAGCAGTTGGAGACCCCCTAAGGGCTCTGGACTGTGAGAGGGCACAGGCCAGCTGAGGGAGGACCTCCCCCACCCCCAACCAAGTGAACAAATTTTGTGCACTGGGCCTCTAGTCTATAATAATAAAAGTGTAATATGCTAATTAGACCACACAGCCAAACGACCTTCCAGACATCCTTCCAGATGAAGCCGCAGCTGCGAGGGCCAAACTCCTTGCACGAAATTCATGCATTGGGTCTCTAGTTAATCTACACTAATAAAAGAGAAACATGGTAATTAGCGTACGACCGCTACCCTTCCCATTGGCTAATCAGCATATCCTTATGCAAATTAACTGTCAGCCAAGATGGCGGCCGGCAGCCATGCACTGAAGCGAACAGGGAGGCTTGCTTGCTCCAGTGACTGCAGACTCCAA
>NW_005358943.1:1594236-1609777 GCF_000412655.1 Myotis brandtii | reverse complement strand
CCCCCCCCGACCCCCCCCCCGAGTGCACAAATTTTTGTGCACCGGGCCTCTAGTAATAATATAAATGACTATTTATAACATTATAAATTGGAAGATTATTATTTATAAAATATAAGCATGACTGGCACTAGGGCATTTAAGATCATAACAGACCAGCATTTGGGTTGGGAGTTAGTCAAGGCCAGGATATTTGTCAAAGTTGCTGGTTGGTAGAAGTGTTAAGATCAAGACACAAGGTCAAGGTAGGAAGACACAGACAGAGCCCAGGGTCTCTGTCATTTTTTTCAGAGAGCTTTCAGGTACAGAC
The DNA here is from genome assembly GCF_000412655.1 of Myotis brandtii. Classification (NCBI taxonomy): domain Eukaryota; kingdom Metazoa; phylum Chordata; class Mammalia; order Chiroptera; family Vespertilionidae; genus Myotis; species Myotis brandtii. The sequence continues at coordinate 1,609,470 of NW_005358943.1, read as the reverse complement.
TTTCTGATAATTTTGAGGTGCATATCCCTAAAAATGTCTTCCAAAGAACCACAGTCCCATCCAGTTAGGGCTCAGTGGTCAAGTAAATTTGCAAAAGGCCAACCATGGAGAATCATGATGCACTTCAAGGTATTAAAGGTTCTGGAAAATACTGTCCTTTAAAACAATTTTGTTTATGTAGCTTTTCCCAAAACAATTTGACCTATTGGCATATGCATGTTTAAACCTCTTCTCTCAGCTTCATAATCAGTCACTAAGTTCTGTAAGTTCCAGGAATTCTTTCCTCAAACAGTCTGTCACAGTTCTTCCTGCTACTATCTGTCTTCAGGTTAGTTCTCAGGGTCAATAGGAGTGAGGGGAGATAGACATAACTCATATCAAAAGGAGTGTGTGTAGTTTCAAAAATCAAATTCTATATTGTACTTTTTTATTATCATCAAAATATTTTTTATATATTTTATTGATTTTTTACAGAGAGGAAGGGAGAGGGATAGAGAGTTAGAAACATTGATGAGTGAGAGACATCAATCAGCTGCCCCCTGCACACTCCCCACTGGGGATGTGCCCGCAACCAAGGCACATGCCCTTGACCAGAATCGAACCCAGGACCCTTGAGTCCCCAGGCCGACGCTCCATCCACTGAGCCAAACTGGTCAAGGCTCATCAAAATATTTTATTTCAGGATTTGAAAAAGAATTAAAGGACATACTATTTATTTAATTTATCAAAATGGGTTTTAAGAAGTCAAGAAATACTGATTTGGACCTTTATGGGGCCTCTAGCATTGCATCAGACTTATTTGAAACTCTTTCTCTACACTCCCATGAACCATAGCCACTCTCAGTAATGCAATTAGCTGACAAGAAATAAACAAAATTTGTCTTCATCTTGAGAAGCTATAAAAATGCACTAAAAACCAAGGTACTCTATAGAAGAACAGTTGCCTGACCTCAGTCAGGCAAGAAAGTTACTGGCCTTAGTCTTCTTATCTACAGAATGACAGCAGAGGATTAGACGAATCTCACCCCATATGAATTGAACCTCTTCTCTACCCAAAAATCTTTGAATGTGCATATTACTTTTCCTGATCCTGATGCTAGCTATTGAACAAAGTCCATCTTTTTAGCTAGGTATTTAAGACTTCCATAATCTATCACAAATCTGTCTTTACAACTTTTTTTTTTCACTAGTCCTGCCATAAACTCTCCAGTCTTGTCAGATTTTTCAGGTCACTATCACCTGAATAAGCCCATGTTTATTCCTATCACAGAACCTTTGTTTATGACAGTTTCATCTCTAGAAACTTCCTACCACTTATTTTCTATTAAATATCCATCCATGTCTACTTATTTCTTAGGATTTAATTCATGTCCAACCTTTCTGCAATCATTCTAAACAATAGTAATTTCTTCCTAATCAATATCCTGTACCCAAAACTGGTATGCCATTATTTGATCCTCATAATGTAATGCTTGTGTACTTAAGTAAATCTTATTTCCCCCAATTGAGTTGTATGTGCCTCTAAGGTTAGGAATTTTTGCACTTCAATGATTTTCTCACAGTGACTAATAAGATACAGTCCCTCTGATCAATAATTAAGTTTTATGAATATTTGTATACTAATTAATCATGGATGATGTATAAATACATAGAGAATCTATTTATATCAAACTCAAAGCTGAATCACAGAAATCAAAATGACATATCCTGAGAAGCTGGAAGAGATGTGATTCTATTGGTATGAAACTTTCTTAGTCACTAACATTTGCAAAATAGAAACTAATTCATCTTTTCAAATTTTCAAATTTGAAAAGGCACTCTGTATTTCTTGATTCAAAAAATATGTTCAAATGAATAAATGCATGAAAAGGAAAAATATTAGTCATTAATTTAGTCCAAGAAGTGGTTATAATTGTACATTTATAATTCACATTTTTCCTAAAGTGTCTTTGTTTTTAAATGCATCTACACTTAGAAATTAAACATCTGTAGATACTTTAACTGTACTTTTGGACCTAATTTATATCTAAAGGCATTCTATTACTGGCAATACTTATTAGCTCTCTAGAGGTTTGCATTCCAGTCGCTTTATATGACATCTTAAAATTATCCTGCTTATTCAGTTTTATATTTGTTTAGCATCTGTCTCTTCCCACCATAATGTAAACTCCATGGCCACAAGAATTTTGGTCATCACAATCACCACCATGCCTTGGTCACTACTGTACTGTCATGTTTTGGTCACCACTATATTATCAGGATCTATGTAGTTGTTTAGTGTCTATCTTTTGAATAAGTAAACAAAATACTTGCATAAACTAGTGCAAGTTACTTTTTCTCTCTTGGCCTCAACCATTGCATCTGAAAATAGAAAAGGTTATTCTAGTATTTTTAAATGTGTTTCTTCAAACCATAAAGTTCCTTGGCACTGTCTTGAAGTGTGAAAGAAAAGACCAAAACCAACAGTGCTTTAAGCTGCTTATCTCACTCTCAGTGGGAAAATTGTTTTTATCTGTTTTTTTTCTATTGGAGGTGGGTGTGGGAGGAAGAAGATGGCTCTAAAAAAGATTATATATTTAAAAATGCATAATACTTCTACAATTAAAAATGCACTTCTAAATAAGATTATTTTTATAACTATTTCTATAGTCCAACTCCCATTTTTAAAGCTTATGTTTCAAGGCTATGTTTTATTGGGCAAATACTGAAAGAAATCACTATTCTCTCCACCACTGTGCAAACATTAACCTAGAAGTTATAGCACATGTTTCTTATGAAAAGGCAAAATGTTCTTGTGTTTCTGGGCCAGTCTGGCCATTTATATGGTATTGAAGTTTCCAGTGTCAATTTCCATCTTATGCTCATGACTGCTACTTCTTTGCCTGCTCAACCAATTCAGGGAAAACATTGAACACAAGCCCAGCCAAGTCAAGTAGAAATAATGTACCTAAAGCAACTATTCAGTATTTGTTGAGAAACTAAGAAAAATAATCAGATATAATAGTAAGTTTTATCAGTAATAATACTGATCACTTTAGAGTGCCTGCTGAATCAATTACATTATTGTTCTGACATTGGTGCTTTAACTTCAATTATTGCTCTTGATATTATTATATGTTTAGCTTTTGCTATTGTAGCAGTTGCTTTCCTAATGCCTTTGAAAATGACATAACATAAACTAAGGTACTAAACTTGAATATCCTTGAAACCAGACTTGTCTTGAATAGTGACAAAAGCTCCTCCACCATTCTTCTGTTTTTTATTAAAAACACTAGAGGCCTGGTGCATGAAATTCATGCACAGGAGAGGGGTGTCCCTCAGCCTGGCCTGCACCCTCTCTAATCCAGGACCCCTTGGGGGATGTCCAACTGCCAGGTTAGGCCCAATTCAGTGGGATTGGGCCTAAACCGGCAGTCGGACATCCCTTTTGCAATCCAGGACCACTGGCTCCTAACCGCACGCCTGCCTGCCAGCTTGATCCTCCTAACTGCCAATGATGGACTTTCAACCTCATCATTTTTTAACTAAATTTAGTTAATTACACAATTATTTTTGTTTAATAAAAATTCCTCTAATATTTTCCCCATGATCTGGGTACCCCAAATCACAATATGATGGAATACATCCTGTAACCTCTTGAAATGTTTCAAAATTTTCAGATATATAATAATTAATGTGTAGGTCAATAAGTATATTTTAAATATATGTATATACATATATATGTATAATGTTGACTTTTTAGATTAAAGAAAGTAGCATGTGAAAATGTAACTTAATAGGATCCTATAACTTCAGAATTTTTAGCAATTTAGTTTTAATTAAGATAGAAAAGGAACCAATTTTATAAAGATCAGGTTTATTTTATCATAACTCATTTATTCAACAAATACTGACCGCTTTCTCGGTCAGAATCAGAAACTGTTAGGTCACGAGAGTGTGAAATTAGAGTTCTGCCCTGAAAGAATTTAAAGTCTATTAAAAGAAAAAAAACAACAACAAATTTTAAAAAACAAAATAGAAATATTGTTATAAGAATAATGAATACAGGGAAGTGCTTAACCCTTACTGAGTGGATGCTGCACACCCTGCCCAAGATTGGACTTTTTAGCAAGTGTGTTAAGTTGAACATGAATTACTGAGTGGATGCTGCACACCCTGCCCAAGATTGGAAAAAATCTAAGGAAGACTTTTTAGCAAGTGTGTTAAGTTGAACATGACAGGAAAAGCAGATGTTGGCATATTAAAGTATCATTTTGGACACAAGGGATGAGGCAATTCAAAAGCATTGCAGCCTGAGAAAGCGAGAAGATTCAAGTTATTGAATGTATGGAATATGTTCGGAATGGAGATACATTTACATTCTTCAGGTTTAGAATGGAAGAACATGAGTGGGAGTCAGAGACATGACTTTAGGATGTGGGGGAGTTAAATTATAAAGTGCCCTCTATGTTTCACTAAAGATTTTATATGTTTATCATGAAGGTTATACGGATTTTAATCACTAGAACAGAACTTCATTAGACTAAGTACTAGTAAAAAGGACTAATTGGAGGTAGAAGAAAATGCAGGTGGCAGCAAAATCAATGCCAGTTGAATCCAGTAATACCTTCAGGAATCAAGGCCTCAATTTCATTCTGTCAGTGGGGGCAGCGAGAAGAAATTAGATTTCAGAGCTATTTGGATGGGAAGCACAATAGGACATGGTAACGGATTTGATGTTGGGGATGAAAGTGAGAGAATAATCACAGATGGCTGCTTCAGTTTTAGTTAGGGTGATGGAAGACTGGCTATTCTATTCACGGAGAGAAGCAGTTTGGGTAAAGAAGCGGGCATTGGAGGAATTATGCTGAAATTGGCGCGGCTAAAGTTAAAATGCCTCAGAAAAATCCAACAGTGATATCTTGTAGACAGATGAGCAGGTAGGCCTGGATCACACAAGAAAAGAGTCTAGGTTGGGAACTCTATCAGTCCACTAGGGCTGCCAGAACAGAGTACCACAGAGTGGGTGGCTGAAACTATAAAATTTTATTTTCTCCCAGTTCTACAGGCTGAAGTTCAAGATCGAGGTGCTGGAAGGGTTGGCTTCTGGTAAGCCTTCTCTTCCTGGGATACAGACAGCCTTAGTTCTCACTGGGTCTTCACACTGCCTTTGTCTGTGCACATGTTCTCCTGGTTTCTCTTCCTCTTATATGGACACCAATCCTACTGGATTAGGTCCCTACCCTTATAACCTCATTTAATCTTAATTATCTCCTAAAGGCTCATCTCAATTCAGTCCATAACAGAAACGTAGATTTGGTGATAGGACAGACATGAGTTTTATCTGCTTACAAATGGCTTATAACCTCATTTAATCTTAATTATCTCCTAAAGGCTCATCTCCAAAGCAGTCGCATTGGGTATGGGGGCTCAACATATGCATTTGGGGGCAGACACAATTCAGTCCATAACAGAAACATAGATTTGGTGATAGGACAGATATGAGTTTTATCTGTTTACAAATGAAAAGTCTAAGCTTGGAACTGCTAAATTACTTGTGCTGTCATACAGAGAGCACTGGAGATAAAGTATGCCTAGTACTCTCTCTACATTCATATAATACAGCGGGCAGGACGATTATCCCTGCATCGCAAGTGCAACCTAAACAACAACAGCAACATTGCATAATTCAACAGGAATGGAGGCCTTGAGAACACCACGTAGTTTATGGAGGCCTCGTAGAACACCACTAAGTTTATATGGAGTTTCCAAAAGGATAGGGTTTACTAGTGCTAGCTGACTTCAGGGGACATGCTATTTCATGACAGACAGTGTCCCAGAAATTTTCTCAGAACATCAAACACAGGTACAAATCTTATGGACAATGTCCCAGGGAACCTGTAATATCCTCACAGAATAAATCATGCTATTTGTGACTCTGAAGAATAAAGGGTGAGGCAGCCACCCCAGCTATGATTTGAAACTGATGTTCCAGGGAAACGAGGCATTTCCAAGCCAGCTTTGCCTTACACCTATAGCCCTGCCTTTCTGGCTGTGTCCAAACATGTAAATTGTTCACTGCACAATATGGTGATTAGCCAGCTTTCACCAGAGGGCTGTGCAGGAACAAAAGGCTGAGAGGTAAAGAGGATTTTTATTAGTAGGTTGCTATTCTTATGAAACATTAATATAGCAAAAAAATGTGTTAAAATAAATTTTGTTAAGAAAACTTTATGAAATAGATCATTTTTAAAGTATATTTTTATTGATTTCAGAGATGCAGAGAGAGGGAGAGAAACATCAATGATGAGAGACAATCATTGATTGGCTTCCAGGGATGAGCCTCAACCGGGTCTGCCCTTGACAGGAATCAAGTCTGGGACCCTTCAGTCCACAGGCTGACGCTCTATCCACTGAGCTAAACAGGCTAGGGCATGGAACAGACTCTTACACCACCTTTACAGTAATTATATATGTGTTCAGGAGAAGAAAAAAGCTGAGTTAGAAAACTCAGTTCATTAACCATATTTTCAAAGAGTAAGTAAGGGAAAATGTAGACATCTATTAAACTAATTTAAAATTCCATGAGCATGGATATGTCAACCAGAATTTTTTATGTTATGGCTGATATGCTGATGTTAGTGACTCTCCACTTCTGTTTTTTCACAACCTGGAATTATTTGGAACTACGGGCTCAATTAAGATGGGTAACTCCAGGTATATCTGTTGTGTGTGTGCCCAGTTCAGCAAGATTCTTAGGCTCCCAAAGGCAATCTGGATATTACTTTCAATTCAGGGTGTTCTCCCTCCACGATCCCAGTCCCATCCAGCACTACCACTTGCTTAAATAAGCATAGGAGGCCAGACCCTTTGAAATCTTGGTGGTCTCACTTTTCTAAAGTGAGGAAGGATGGAGAAAAGATGATTCCGGTGTATGACTTGCATTATCAAAGTAACTTTTACATATTTTATTCTTTCTGTAAGTGAGGTAAAGGAGAGACAAATATTACTGCTTATAAATATTCCACACAATATTATATATTAGGTTAACAAGCTCCTCTTTAAATGGTCAAAAAATATTAAAAGAAGAAAGGATGGCCTAACCACTGTTGCTCAGTGTTAAAGTGTTGTCAGCCTTCTAACTAAAGGTTGCCGGTTCGATTCAGGTCAAGGGCACGTACCATACCTGGACTATAGGTTTCCTGCCCTGGTTCGGGTGCGTCAGGGAGGAAACCAATTGATGTAACTCTCTCACATCAATGCTTCTCTCTCTATCTCCTCTCTCCCCCTCCCCATCCCTTGCTCTCTCTCTTAAAAAAAATCAATGGGAAAAAATATCATCCAATGAGGATTAATAACAAGAAAGAAAGACAGAAAGAAAGAAGGAAGGGAAGAAGGAAGGAAGGAAGGAAGGAAGGAAGGAAGGAGGAAGGAAGGAAGGAAGGAAGGAAGGAAGGAAGGAAACGGAAGAAGGAAAGAACTATTATTGGCACATCTTGGTGGGGTTTTGACAGGGAGTCTCTAGGTAGCAGGACAAAATGAAATGACAAACTTTGGAAAGAAAGAAGGCAATCCAGTGAGCACGAGACTTCTAAGGATTAGGAAACAGGAAGCCAGAGCAAGAACTCAAAGAAAAACACGGTAAGAAAGTGGCAACAAAAGATTCCTAGATTGTGTATTAGTCTCATCAGCTGTACCTGTGTTAGGGTATCAGGAGGTGGAACAGCATGGTGATGAAGAGCAAGGGCTTTGGAGTCAGAAAACTTAAATTTGAATCCCTGGTCCACTGATTGGGTGATTTTGCAGAAGTTACTCAATCTCTATAAACCATTATATCCTCATCTGGAATATGGAAGAAATCACACTACCTGGAGCAGATGTGAGGATTACCTAACTCATCTATGTCAAACCCTTTCAAAATGCCTGGCACAGAGGAAATGCTTGATACATTCATTAAGGATTAAAATTCCAGAACCCTTGTCTTGGAAAGTAGCTTACCAAACCTCACAAACTGCAACATTTTACAGACTAGGAAAATGAAGAGCTAAAGCATTAAATTCCTTGTCAGAGGTGACACAACTAGAAAATTACAGTCTAAATCGGGTTTTAATGGTATTTAGGACACTGTTAATAAGCTCGGGCTGCAATAAAGAATAACATGGACTGTGTGCCCTAAACAGCAGGAATTTATTTCTCCCAGTGCTGGATGCTGGAAAGTCCAAGATTGAGGAGCTGCCAATTCCATTTCCTCCTGAGGGCCCTCTCCCTGGCGTGTAGACAGATGCTGGATGCCTTCTCCTGTGTCCTCACATGGCCCGAGAGAGCAGAGAGCTCCGGTCTCTTCTTATTAGGGCATCAATCCCTTCTCAGGGACCTGCACTCAAGACCTCACCTAAATTTAATCACATCCCAAAGGTCCCATCTCCAAATATCATCATATTGAGCTCAGGGCCTAACATATACATTTTGGGGGGACACATTCAGCCCATGACAGACTTATGGTGCAGTGAGAAGAGCCTGGAGCAGTGGTTAAGAAGTCTGGGTTCTAATCATAGGACCTTAAGCAAGTCCCTTAATCTTTCAGTTTCATCTCCTAATAAACGTGGGAGAGATTATCTCATGGCATTCAGCTCTGTGCTCATGTAATATTATTCTCTGAGAATATGGCTGTACTTTACGGCAGGATACATGTTTGGAGTAAGAAGGACAGACACCAATGGGGACCTCAGAACATAGCAGTGCTAAGAGGAGCTTTTAGCAAAGGAAGAACAAAAGGGGCAGAGGGATTCTTAGGGATCAGGTAAGGAGAAAACCAGAATGTGAGAGAAGGGACATACCATGCAGAGGGTCTCACAATTCACCATCTCTACCAAAGTCTGCCTGGGGTTAAAATTCCACCTGTTTTGTCTTGCTTTGCTTTAGGGTGAATGAGCACATATGGAATAGGATAGTGGGTTTGAGCAGGGTTACTAACAGCTATGCACAGCTTGGTGTTTAATTGGGGGAAATAATTTAAATAAAATAACATATAAAGTGGTGAGTATGTTTTGGAATGGGAGGAAGAGGACAGCATTTCTGCTCTTATATCACATTATTCAGTGTTTTTAACAGTGAACATATGAACATGTGAGTGGGCTGGAAGGAGTTTTATTGATTTACCTGTAGCTCCCAAGTTGACCATGCCCTTCAGCAAGATGAGTGGAAAGGGCTCTGATTAATTATTATAGATTCAGGAATCTATTCAGGGGAATTTACCTGCTCTACATAGTTTTTCTTTTTGTTTTTGTTTTTCTTCATAGCTCCCAACTGATCCTAGGAGATCATCAATGCTGTACACCAGTAATCCTTATTACAAGTGTTTATATAAACTCGGTACCATCTATGGCTAATTTTCCTTCAGAAAAAAATGCCATTTAAGCTTACAATTAAATATGTGACTGGTCATATCTGTTAAATATTGTATTTAAATATGATGAGACACTATTAACTAGAATAGTAAATAAATAATTATATATTCACATATATGTAGTGTTGATAACCTATTGCTAAAGAAACAAGTTCAATTTCTTAGCAATGATCATCCATAAATGAAGCCAAAATGGACCCTGCTCTGTAAGAGCAGTGAGTGGCAGCAAGGGGGTAAGGAAGGCAAAGAATAAAATCTCAGCCAACTCCCCTATGAATTTTGGTGCACGATCCTCCAGTCCTCATTCCACATTTCCTTTCATGTGGTGCAGTTGGTACATTTCCTGAAGCTGTATTTCTTCGTGCATGACTTTTCGATTTCTATCTGTCTCAACTAGTTTTCTTTAAACTGACTGAGCTTGGTAGGCCTCCAAGAAAAGTTTTTATTAGTTTTAAAATACTACCTTTGCTATTCACATTTCCTAATTAAAACCAAAGTCAATTCCATAGTTTCTTGGCTACTCTTAGATATCATACAACTCCCACCAGTTTTGTCCAACTGAAAGCTTCATTTTCTTCTCCTATTTGGACAAATACCTCCTCCCTATTCTCCAGCTCCAGCCAAGCTTCAGCTTGGGAGAATTGCAGTGGGTAGAGGATAGGGGTTGCTGCTTTACTCCTCCTTTTCTTTTCTAATTCTAACTTATTTTTTTAAAATTTATCTTTATTGTTGGAAGTATTACAGATGTTCTAGTTCTAACTTCTTTTAAATTTGGAATAAGGAGAAAAGAGAGAATGATGACCCTCACACTTAATGTGGCAAGCAATTATGTTCTCTATCCATGATCTCTGATTTTCCATCAAGGAGCACTGTGGGTTCACTGTCAAATCTGGTTATATCATGTAGGTAACTTTTTTGGGGGGGCAGCCTTGTAGGACCTTCCTACCAGGAGATCTGACTTTGACTCAACCCCTTCCTACACAAAGAGTTTATTTGAACATCTCCTTCCATGTGTTTATTGGAACCTTGAGAAACTTGCACATCCTTGCTTTGACAAACAGTTGGGTTCAGGAATGCAGGCTGCTCCTTTGTGATCCCTTCTCTCCATCCTATTCACATAAGGCCTGGGGAAAATCAACAAACCCTCGTTCAGAGCAGAAATCCAACCTGAGAATGAGGCACCAATTTCCCATTCCGGCACACACTCAAACAAATGGCTCTCTCTGAGTTTCCGTCTTCACTGAACTTTACCTGGAGAAGTAGGCAAGGGTGGAAACACTCTATTCCTCACTAGTCTGATGACTCGGGATTCTCAAACACCCCTTTCCTTCCACCCCACCTGCAAATATATACTAAGGTCCAGTAGGAGAAATAATGCTTGGTGTACCACGTTCAGTTAGACCATCTCCCAACAAACCTTGAAGAGTTGTTTGACCAACAGTTGTTTCTTAAAATAGTGGATACCTGTTGTTTCTTGACTATAACCTTGAGTTTTGGTAGCCAATTCCAGGACAACAAGGGAAGTTCCTCTCAACATGCTGATATGGATGCTTCCTCATCTAAAGCCATTGTCCTCTCCTGTTCGTCCACTTCAGTCTTCCAGCTGCTACTCTTACAGCAAAGTTCTTAGTTTTCCAGAACAGCTACAGGTAGTGCCTCCCTTACTGCCCTCAGCCATCAGGCCCTTTGTCTAGTGCAGTGTTATGTAAGCCCTAAAACAATATTGTCATTGCCCTACTGCACTCATTAGCACAACAGTTTTTCTCAGGGAGAATCTCTATTAGATACTCAAACACTTGGCTGGACAAAACAACAGATGGTACATAGGCCTATTCACATGTTTAAATGAGTCAAAAAGTATGTTAGTAGTAATAAAATAACAATAAATTTCAGCAGTATAACAGAATATATCATTCCAAAATGAGCTGGATCAAATCATTTTTAAATACCCTTTGGGGATTTTTATGATCCATGAAAAAAAGCCATTTTATTACTTTTATAGCTGTTGGGTTTTGTTTTGTTTTTAAATCTGAAATAGTATACTCAGATTTTTAAATACCCTTTGGGGATTTTTATGATCCATGAAAGAAAGCCATTTTATTACTTTTATAGCTGTTGGGTGTTTTTTTTTTTAAAATCTGAAATAGTATACTCAGACTGATCACTCATCTAATTCACCAGACTTGCATCCAGATGACTTTTGTTTATTTTCAGTAACTAGGTTTGCCCCCAAATATCCTCAGGAACAACATTGGGGATGTTTTAAAAATACACTCCATATTCTAAAGGCAATGCAAATGAATGAAAACAAAAACAAAGAAAAAGAAAAAAGAAAGAATATGAAACTTGGCATACTTATTAATTTTTACCATAGCAACAAACAGCCCCAAAGTTTCAGTGGATTGTAACAACAAAGATTTACTTCTCTCTGAGGCAGCACATGGCTTGCAGACTTGCCTGGCTCCACTGGACCCCACACAGCAATGCTCAGCCCTCCTCCACCTTGTCTTCTCATTCCAGGATGGAGGGAACAGCCCCCAGCTGGAGCATGCTGTTCTCAAGGCAGAAAGCAGAAGTACCAGAGGCCAAGCCAGTCCATGATAGCACATTCAAAGCATCTGCGCAGACAGGGGTGTACATTTCATCCAGTCACACCCCATTGGCCAAAGCGAATCACCTGACCAACTCCAACAAGGCAGGGAGAAGTAGGCTCTGTGGATGGGAAGGCATTGAAAGTCACCCAGCAAAGAATGGGGATGTGTAGTCCTTTTCAGAGAAGAAAGCATGGACTTGGGAATAATAAACCTAAAACAGTCTGAGAACAGGGGAAACATCCTAAGTATGAACACAAGACACTACTTTCAAGGTGGTAATAAATAATACTATAATACATAAATATTAGAGATATAAATTATAGCATAGAGACAAAATTAAGTCCATTACAGACCTTATGGGCTCCTCTCATATATTTGTGTTGTAAAAATGCATATAATATCTAGTAATGAATATCATTACTTTCTGAATGTATTCCCTTTTAATGGTTTTATGTTTAAAGTTGTTATAAAATGGCTTATTGACAAATATACATTGCAAAATAACTATTGATTGTAAATTACATTTCTGCAGGCTTGGCCCATGTAATGCTTTTTAGATGCAAAATTTAACAGGACTTTAGTGCTATATAGCTGAAAGGCCAAATCAATATTCTGAGAATAAACTAGTCATAGGAAACAGTTATGTTTGCGACGACTATAAAATGTATTACATTTAGAGAAATATTAAATCAATCACAACTACTGAGAAATAAGAGTTGTAAAGGCTAAAGAAATATAAGCTTTTCACACTATTGAAATCTTAAAATTAATAATTCCGTATCAAGTATTGGATTTCAGCCTTTATGTGTCCCAGGGTTATAAGCAAACCTGAAGTCACATTCTAAAATTTACCTGTGTTTAAAAACGGGCCTACTGAGCCCCTCACATTGCCCCGCAGTAGCAACAAACACGGGAAATGGGAAGGGAGGTCCTGGTGTGCCCTGGAATCACTCTCTTATTGTGTAGCTCAGCTTTCTTCTGCTCCTGGATGGTGTTATCCTTCTTCACTCACAGGAAATACACATGTAGGTAAAAATTTAGGGCAGCCCTTAAGATGTGGGATATTGTGCTGCTGAGAATTAAAATTAAGACCTATACGGAAGGGAGTTATGCGGCAAGGAGGGCCGGGATGATGTGATTACTCTCTCCTGCCCTGCTGGTAGACTGATGAAATGAGAACTATCTGTACTTTTCCTGTAGCTCTAGCAAGCCACTCACCATGAGACCAGAAGCAGCTTTGCGAATGAGAAATGGAGAAAAACTGTAATTTCTGAGAAAAATCTCTATTTCATGCTAGCAGAGATTTGTAACCATCTTGGATCTCTCTTGGGTCCACCACGATCCCTTTAATTTAGGCGAATCCTTTCACGATATCCTAAAACAAATGTGGCTTAGTCACCTGGGTTATAATTCCTTCTCTTCTTGTTTGCTGCCTCTTATACCTAACACTGTCAAAACCTTTAATCAACTAGATTTTATGCATTTACCCTCATTTTAATGTTGTTATTACTTACAGTCTACATGGCATGTACAAAACAGTATCAAATTGAGTCATCCTTGGATCTTGCAGACAGTGGGATAAACAGGTCTCTGGCCTTTTGAGATTTACCTCCCAGTTTATAAACTATTACAATGTCTGCATCTAAAAAGCCCAATTTGTCAACATCAAATCTTTTTTAAAATATATTTTCATTGATTTCAGAGAGGAAGGGAGAAGGAGAGAGAGATAGAAACCTCAAAGATGTTGAGAGAGAATCAATGATCGGCTGCCTCTTGCATGCTCCCTAATGGGGATCAGGCATGCAACCGGGGCATGTGGTCTGACCACGGAATTGAACCGTGACCTCCTGGTTTATAGGTCAACGTTCAACAGGCTCAACATCAACTCTTATTTGATATTTTTCAGTCCATTGGCCTTAACTTTTTTTTTTTTTTACCTTGGTAAAAGAAATACTGCCTCTCCAGGTGGCAACATTTTTTGAAAAGGATTTTTTTAATGCTCCAAGGGGAGGGGCCAGCTGTGTTTTACAGTCTTATAAACAGAGGCAATGGGTAAAAACCACACCCTGAGGGGTCTACCACTTCCTATTGTGAAAGTAACTGACATGGAATGGCGTGACCCTCCATCCAAAACTGTATTGTCAGCTTTCTCTGCAGTTGTTTAAAATTAAAGGACGTGTTAATTTCTCTTGCCAGTAAAAGTGACTGTGCCTCTCATATCATCTTCAAAACTCTATGATTTCAATTCTGCAGTGTGTGAAAACAGACTCTTCACAAACTCGGGTAAAAAGCTGAGGAGCTCGAACCAGATCTCACTAGGGGAGCATGCCATCTCATGGGGATGCAGGGTTTGAAGAGACATATTCTACTAGAAAAATAATCACAAGGGCATACACTGAGTTTTCTTCACTTTTATATTTTTTTAGAACACAGTCACATATTCTTTCTGCAAATCTCCCTGCTTTATTTTACTTTGAACAAGGAATCAAACTGATTTTTTCCTCCTTGAATGAGCTGCTTGTGAGAGAAGCAAATGCATTTCAAATACAATAAGAATTAAGAGTATTATCAATACTAGTAAGAATTATACAGTTCTGGCAGTTCCTATGATCCTAACCTAAATAAATACCTTTTCTTTAATTATTTTAGTAAAAAGTTGACTTCTATGCAGAATAACTTTTCCTTTTAAGCACATATATAGCAGTTGGATGGTGATAGAGTTATATTTATTTATTAGAACAAGTTAAAAATATCTTTGAATACAAGGAACTCAGTATTCAAAGTGAATAAAAATTCTGGCAAGAATTGATATAGAAATACTCTACCAATCATCTCCCTGTCTCACTGACACTCAAGTAAACTGTAAAATTGTATATTACCAGAGTCCTCAAAATACTATGTGAACCTGAGAGGTAGACAATTCTACATACAATGTTTGAAGTTTTACTTGTGCAAGCTTGCATTTGCAGCTTTCCAATTCACACTCAAACAACACTCATTTTCTTAGAGCCTCCAAAAAATAACATGATTCACTTATATTTCTGACAGTTCAAAATCTCACTAAAGGAGTGGGCAGGCAAGCTTTTGTATTGTCTCCTATTATTCTTAAACTAGAGGCCCCGTGCATGAAATTTGTGCACAGGGGGTGGGGGTGAGGAAGGGGTCCCCTCAGCCCAGCCTGCAATCTCTCCAATGGGAGACACCTTGGGGGGCCTAAACTGGCAGTCGGACATCCTTCTCACAATTGGACCGCTG
>NW_005358943.1:1578704-1594136 GCF_000412655.1 Myotis brandtii | reverse complement strand
CCCCCCTCTGCTAGCCTGGTTATCCCCAACTGCCCCCCCTGCAAGCCTGGTCTCCCCACACAGCCTGCTTGTTCAGTTGTTTGGTCATCCCTCACTAACCCCCCTGATGGCCTGGTCACCCCACACAGCCTGCTTGTTCAGTAGTTTTGTTGTCCCTCACTAACCTCCCTGCCGGCCTGGTCGTAGGCAGCCATCTTGTGAGGGTGTGAGGGTTAATTTGCATATTACCTCTTTATTATATAGGATTCACAGATGACATGATATTGTACATAGGACACCCTAAAGACTCCACCAAAAAGCTACTAGATTTAATAAGTGAATTTGATATTGTAGCAGAATACAAAATTAACACACAGAAACCCTTGTCATTTTTATATACCAATAATGAATTCTCAGAAAGAGAAACTAAAAAGACAATCCCATTTACTCTTGCTACAACAACAAAAACATTAAGATACTTAGGAATAAACTTAACCAAGGAGGTAAAAGTACAGGATGATGAAAAAAGAGGTAGAGAAAGATATAAACAAGTAGAAAAATACACCACGTTCATGGATTGGTAGAATTAACATCATTAAAATGTCCATACTACCCAATGCAACCTATAGATTCAATACAATTCCTATTCAATTACCAATGGCATATTTCACAGATCTAGAACAAATACTCCAAAAATTTATATGGAACCAAAAATGACCCCGAATAGCTGCAGCAATTTGAGAAAGAAGACAAAGTTAGAGGTATCACAATAACAGATATCAAGTTATACTACAAAGCCATTATAATCAAAACAGCCTGGTACTGGCACAAGAACAGGCATATAGATCAATGGAACAGAACAGACCAGGTACCCCAGAAATCAACCCAAGCCATTATGTTCAATTAATATTTGACAAAGTAATGGAGAGCATATATGGAGTCAAGACAGTCTCTTCAATGAATGGTGTTGGGAAAATTAGATACATGCAAAAACAATGAAACCAGGCCACCATCTTACACCATACACAAGAATAAACTCAAAATATATGAAAGACTTAAATATAAGATGTGGAACTATAAAAATCCTAGAAGAAACTATAGGCAGCAAAATCTCAGACATCTTTCATAGCAATATGTTTGTGGATACATCTCCAAGGGCAAAGGAAACTAAGGAGAAAATAAACAAATGGGACTACATCAAAATAAAAAGCTTCTTCACAGCAAAAGAAACCATCAACAACATGAAAAGGGAGCCCACTGTAAGGGAGAACATATTGGACAATGCTAAATCTGATAAAAGGTTATATCCAAGATATATAAGAAATTCATACAACTTAACAAAAGCAAGACAAACAATCCAATTAAAAAATGGGCAAACAGGATATACACATGGCCATGATACATATGAGAAACTGCTCAAAGTCATTGATCATCAGAGAGATGCAAATTAAAATGACAATGAGATATCACCTTACACCTGTCAGAATGGCTACCATCAACACATCAACAAATGACAAGTGCTGGTGAGGATGTAGAGAAAAAGGAACCCTGGTGTACTGCTGGTGGGAATGCAGACTGGTGAAGCCATTATAGAAAACAGTTTGGAGTTTCCTCAAAAAATTAAATATGGAACTTCCATTTGACCCAGTGATCCCACTTCTGGGAATTTATCCTAAGAAAACTAAAACACCAATCAGAAAGAGTATATGCACCTCTATGTTCATAGTGGCACAATTTACAATAGCTAAGATCTGGAAACAACCCAAGTGCCCATCAGTAGATAAGTGGATAAAAAAAACTGTAGTTCATTTATACCATGGAAGACTATGCAGCAGTAAAAAAGAAAGCTATCTTACCCTTTGAGACAGCATGAAAGGGCCTAGAAAGTATTATGCTAAGCAAAATAAGCCAGTCAGAGAAAAGCAAGTCTCACATGATCTCACTCATATGTGGAATCTAGTGAACAAAATAAACTGTTGAAAAACATAGATGCAGAGACATATAAGCATGGAACAGACTGTCAAATCTCAGAGAGAAGGCAGGAGTGAGTGGGTGGATGGGTGGGAAGAGATCAACCAAAGAACTTGTATGCACATATGCATAACCCATGGACACAGACAATAGAGTGGTGAAGGCCTGATGTGGGCTAGAAGGGGTCAATGGGGGTAAACAGGGACATATGTAATTCTTTCAACAATAAAGATTTTAAAAAAACAACAAAAGAAAATATATCTTTAGCCCCTGAATTTTTCCTTTAATGCTTTCCAGTAGTAAATAAGAACTTTTATTCCACTCAAAGTTTATATTTCCTTTGGGAGAGTAAAAAAAGATGTTAGAAGATAAATTGGATTCATAACAATGACAAGGAAGCAAGACTTACCTAAAATAAATAAATAAACAAATAAATAAATAAAACTATGCAGCCCTGTCTGAGTGGCTCAGTTGGTTGGTGAATAGTCCAGTACATCTAAGGGGATGGGTTTGATTCCTGGTCAGGGCACATACCTAGGCTGCAGGGCACGAATGGGAAGCAACTGATTGAAAATTATCTCACATTGATGTTTCTCTCTCTCTCCCTCTCTCTCTCTCTCTCTCTCAAAATTAATAAGGGCATGTCCTTGGTTGAGGATTTAAAAAAAAAGCATTCTCATTCAATTAATTTTTTCAACACAAATGTTAGTAACAGAAAATGCAGAACAAATAAAAGTAATATATTTGTTAGAGTCTCTGTAACATGGGCAGAGGTGCAAAATTAGGAATGCAGAATAAAACTCACCTATGTACGTTTTTGCTGCTATGCATTAATCCTTTTTATTTTCAGTATTCCATTCTCACAATAATTTTCTTCTAGTTCCTTGAATGCTAATTATTTTTCAGGGGAAGAGAAGACTAGAGACTAGTTAAGATGAAAAAAATCAATCAGAGAAAAATTAGTATTTAAAGGAATGAGTCTTTTTTATTCTATTTCTGTGTTTTAGAGCATGATAGAAAGTAAAGTTTAAGCATATTAAAATTAGGTTCAAGGTAATAAAAATTGTCACATGGCAGACAGATTATTCAAATATTTGTCACTGCTCTATTATCTAGCAAGGTATTCTTAACTTTTTTTGTGTCCTGTGCCTCCTGAGTCTGTGGTGTGAGCAGAATACCAGGTAGTGACAGAAGCTGGCTTGGGGATGCTGTGAGATACAGATGAATTAATGTTTTTTCTCTGAATAGTTATACATTGTGCTAAGCCTATTCAAATGCATTGGCTCAGTCTATGGTCTAGAGACAGCTCTATAGAGGAGGAGTTATTGCTTTATTTTACATTTAAAAATAAAATCTCAGCCTTTTTAAATAATTGGCTTAAGTTACATTTTTAAAATTTAAATTCATTGTTGAAAGTATTACATGTGTGTCTCCTTTTCCCCCATTTACCTCTCCCCGGTCACTCCCACCCCCAGCACATGCTCTCACCCCCCTACTGTCTGTGTCCATTGGTTATGCTTATATGCATGCATACGAGTCCTTTGGTTGATCTCTTACTCCCCCCTCCCATCCACCCCTGCCTTCCCTCTGAGGTTTGACAGTCTGTTCAATATTACTTTTTTTTTTTTCGATGTTACCTTTAAGTTGTAGGTCTGGGACTTGAATCCAGAAATGCCAGAAAACAAAAACCATGCTCTTGCCTTTATAGTATCTTCCTCCAAGTAATCAATATGACAGTATGGAGACATTATCTTTTTTTATTTTTAAAATTCTATTTTATTTAGTGCCATTTTATCTTATTGTTTAAATTTTCATTGAATTTATCAGGGTGACATTGGTTAATAAAATTATGTAGGTCACAGGTGTACAATTCTATAATACATCATCTGTATACTGCATTGTGTGTTCACCACCCCAAGTCAAAATAAACTAACAAAATAGGAACAGACTCATAGATAGAGAACAGACTGACAGCTGTCAGAGGGGAAGAGGGTTTGGGGACTGGGTGAAAAAGGCGAAGGGATTAAGCAAAGAAAAAGAAAACCAAACCCTTAGACACAGACAACAGTATGGTAATTCCTAGAGGGAAGGATGGGGTGGAGGGAGATAAAAGAGGGTAAGGGGGTTTTAATGGTAATGGAAGGAGACATTATCTTTTGAAGGAAAGCAGAAAAGGTTGGGGATTGATAGTTAAGTTGCAGTATAATACAGTTACTTATAAATGTTATTTCTAAAATTATTTATTCATATTTGAATAAGTCAAAAAATATGTTCTTAAGATAACTATTTGTTATAGAATTACGAAGCCTGAAAGAAGAAAAAGTGCATTGTGAATTGAAATGAGAAAATGCAGGTCCCATTAATTCTTCTCTTTTGGAATCTCATCAGCTATCAGGTGGACCTTGATGACTGCCAACAAATAAACAACACTTCTCCCATTCTGGGTTCTTAAACTGCCCAAAGCCAGCAAATACAGATTTGTCTGAAATGCACTTGTTTTTCCTTCTGGAGGTGATTAAAAAATCAACTTTAGATACAAGAATTCTTTTTCTCTCTTTACTTCAGGCTGCTAAAGGATGCACAGAATGAAGCTTATTTTAAAAGCTGGTATCAGAAGCTGTTGGCAGCTCTCCAATTCTGTGCAGGAAAAGCCTTGAGTGATGAGTTTTCCAAGGAGATGAAACTTATCGAAATTCTGGGAGGCATTGGGGAAAAAGTCAAGTCTGCCAGTGAACTTCAAAGACAGGTTTGTTGAGAAATCAATCTTCATGTAGTGAAGTATTTTTTTTAATCTTTAGTTCAATTAAGTTTTAATTTCATAGCTTGGAAAACAAATACCTTGACTATACTTAGACATAAGACACAAATCAACTGTTGTTTTTTTTTTTGTTTGACTGATTTATTGTTTTTTTTAGTTGTTTTTGTTTGTTTGTTTGAGAGAGAGAGAGAGAGAGAGAGAGAGATTCTTGTTTGTGCACTTACTGGATGTCAAATCTTGGTGTATCAGAATGATGTTCTAACCAACTGAGCTACGTGGCCAAGACCTACAAATCAATTGCTTTAATCAAGTTGTTTTTTTGTACGTGTGATTTTTTTCTTCTTTCATTTTACTATGCTAAAGTTAATGGTAATGTCTATCACCAGAAAATGGCTTGACCCTTTCACAGGGGTCGCCTAAGACCATCGGAAAATACATATATAATTACATATTGTTTTTGTGATTAATCACTATGCTTTAATTATGTTCAATTTGTAACAATGAAAATACATCCTGCATATCAGATATTTACATTACGATTCATAACAGTAGCAAAATTACAGTTATGAAGTAGCAACGAAAATAATTTTATGGTTGGGGGTCACCACAACATGAGGAACTGTATTAAAGGGTCGCAGCATTAGGAAGGTTGAGAACCACTGCTACCCAGCCAGGTCTAGGGTGTGGCTTTTTTTATCTAAGTGGCCATGTAGCATACAAACAGTCCCTGATAAGAAGAGGCCAACTTAAAGGCAGTTTGTCTCTCTCTTCTGACTGGCTTATTTCATTTAGCATAATCTCCAGGTCATATATCACATGATCTCACTTATATGTGGAATCTAATGAACACAATAAACTGATGAATAAAATAGATCCAGAGGCATGGAAACATGGAACAGACTGACAAATCTCAGAGGGAAGTGGGTGGGGGTAGGAAGAGATTACCAAGGAATTGATATGCGTACTAGAGGCCTGGTGCATGAAAGTTGTGCATGGATAGGGTGCTAGGCCTGGCCCACAATCAGGGCCCATCAGGTTCCCCACCTCCCGGCTTCCCTGCCTCCTTCTTCTCTCACTCCCTCAGTGCCCCGCTGCTGCCACTGGTCACCCACCATGTTCTGTGCTGCCCCCTTGTGGTCAGCACATGTCATAGCGAGCAATCAAACTCCTGGTCTCCCGATCGAACTCCCGAGGGGACAATTTTCGTATTATCCTTTTATTATATAGGATATGCATTGCCCATGAACACAGACAATAGGGTGGTGAAGGCCTGGGGCGGGATGGAAACCAAGTGATGGGGGTCAAGGGGAAAAAAGAGAGGACATCTGTAATACTCTCAACAATACAAATTTAAATAAATAAATAAAGGCAATTTAACTAAAAAAAAGACCAAATGAAGCAACTCCTTAAAATGGCAACACAACTTGGACTTGTGGGAAATTACATGAGGGGACTTCTTAGGGTACCTTTGTCTAAGGCAGCGGTTCTCAACCTGTGGGTCGCGACCCCTTTGGCTGTCGACAGACCTTTTCACAGGGGTAGCCTAAGACCACCCTGCATATCAGATATTTACATTATGATTCATAACAGTAGCACCATTACAGTTATGAAGTAGCAACGAAAATAATTTTACGGTTGGGTTACAACATGAGGAACTGTATTTAAAGGGCCAGAAGGTTGAGAACCACTGGTAAGGTATTAAATCTAGGTCTTCAGCCGTGGGCAAACTACGACCCGCGGGCCAGATCCGGCCCGTTTGAAATGAATAAAACTAAAAAAAAAAAGACCGTACCCTTTTATGTAATGATGTTTACTTTGAATTTATATTAGTTCACACAAACACTCCATCCATGCTTTTGTTCCGGCCCTCCGGTCCAGTTTAAGAACCCATTGTGGCCCTCGAGTCAAAAAGTTTGCCCACCCCTGGTCTAGATCTTTCTAAAATTGCACCAATCAAGGTCACATTTTTAAAGACTTTTACCTAAACAAATACAATTATTTAAATGAGAAATCAATAGTGATGTGGAATGTAATACTTTACAGTAAGATCCATGATAGTCAAAATATTGTGCCTCTTTTAAAACTTATTATAATAATGGACTTGGCTATTCTTTTTCTTAATCTAATGGAGAAACACTTGCTCTTTTTAATTATCTGCATCACTAGTTCCCTTCAGTGACATAGACCATTAAGTAGGTTCTCCTAAGTTCAACATTCTAGATGCAGGGAGATAGTAATTGTAATGAGAACATCATTCAATAAAATTTAAGTAATGAAATTCATTGTAATAAGAACATCATTCAATAAAAATTAAGTACTTACTACAGAATAGGAGTTAAGGATAGAAAGATGAAATAAACACAAATCTTGTCCCCAAGGAAGATCATAATTTCTCTCTACCCCTGGTTTAAAATCAACAAGAGTTTTCAACAAAAGATATGAAAATAATAATAGGTTCAATGTCCCAGAATTTTTTCCCAGCCCGAGGTTTTTTGTGTTGTTTTTTTTGTGTTGTTTGTTTGTTTTTTGCTGGAATTCACTAATTTGGTAGAAATAACAGAAACTATGCAACTTTACCTACCTACGAGATAATAGAAAATAAAAAGCATGCACATGGAATTTATTTTTAAATGGGAGACCTATAAATTTTGCTTACACAGAAGAGCCTTAAGGCACATAATATGATGGGCAATGAAAAAAAATGATTCATCCATATTACTGCAGATTCATTAATTATTTTCTAGAGACAGACAAAAAGTGGAAAGAAATAAAATAAATTGTTATTAAATTTTATAAAATTTGTATGTAGGTTTGGTCATTATTATATTTTTAAATCCCTCACAAATTTAAGATGCACACTATAGTTGAATAATTCCGGCATCTTTTTTTTGACCATTTGCATCATATTCTAGAGTGATATTGGCATTATTCTCTCAAATAAATGTATTTATTTCCTCTTGTCTGGTTGATTTTGTGATAACACCTTTTCCCATGAAAATAGGAAAAGAAAAAGAAAGGTGGGAGAAACATTTATAATTTTTCACAATTTAAGTTACTATTTGTTAGTATTTTATTTATTTATTTATCTTCACCCGAGGAAATTTTTTCATTGATTTTTAGAGAGTGTGGAAGGGAGAGGGAGAGACAGAGAGAAACATCATGTGAGAGAAACACATTGATTGGTTGCCTCCTGCACGCACCCTGACCAGAGCCAGGGAACCTGCAACCAAGGTACGTGGCCTTGACTGTAATAAACCTGGGACCCTTTAGCTAGGGCTGTTTGTTAGTTTTTTAAAAGCACTCATTAAACCTAACTATATGATATGCCAATACTTTAATTAAATGAAGAGAGCAGAGATTTCCTTCCATGATATTCTTCCGGCAAATCTAGGCATAGATAAGGCAACGGATGACAGACAGAAAGAGTGCTGTGGTGGAATTTTGCCTCATTTCTCCACCTTGCTCTTCTGGATTCTGGGAGTAGTAGATTCTATTATTTGCCAATGAGCCAGGAGAAAGAGCTAAGAAACTCTTGAAAGTTAATTCAGAGTAATTAATATGATATTCTCATTTTTAGAATTGTGCTTAAAAAGTTTTCAAAAGTAGCCTAAAAGGAACTTTCTTAATTTTGAATTATTATTATTATTTTGTTTTAAATAATTGTTATTTCCCCCCTCTTTTGGTCAAGGGATACCCAATTCTAAAAGTGTGGTATATGGTGCCAGATCTTCCACAGGTACTATAGAAGAGCACTGTGCAAGGGGGTAAATCAAGTACCAGAAATATACTCATTGCCATTTAGTAAAGTAGACATATTGCTGTTTCTGATAATTATCAATTGTAGGCAATTATAATTTTTTGTCATTATTGCTGGTAATATATGTGAACTTATTCTTAAGATGTACTCTTATTATTAAGTGTAAATCTTGAGAGATGCAAACTAAGATTTTAGAAAAATGTCAGAAAGGAATTATATGAATAATCACTTAAAGCTGGGACTGGAAATTAGTGGGCCACAGGTCAAGTCCAATCCATTGTGTTTTGTTTGAACAGAATAGTACTTCGTTTTGGTTTTGCTTTTAATTGAATGTAAAGTCCTTTAAAGGGGACATGCACTCATTAATTCCCCACTCCCTATTGTCTTTAGCCTGCTGCTTTCTCAAATGTGGCTACATCACCTACCTGACCCTAAAGCATCCAAGTGTGCAACCTCTGAATTAAACAGTTTATTTAATCAATACAAGAAAATTCTAACTTGAAGAAAAGGTCACGTTCTTTACAGTTTCTAAACTGCTTTTCCTTATGACTTTTCACAGGATGTACTGAAGAAAGAGATTGGCAGGCTAGAAGAATTCTTTCAGTCTATACATACCTGTCACCTTCCTCTGAACCCTGCTGTCTGTATAAAGGGGATTGATCACAAGGTAAATTGAGTATTTTTGTTCCATATTGTTTAGTTCACTGTATGTTTTTGAAATGGCAAATATAATTTATAAAATCTTATTGCAGTTATTTTTCCTCAGTGTGTAAATAAAGATGTTTCTCATGGAATTGATTTCTCAAATGTATTCAAAATTGTTCATTTGGTGACTCCACACAGGCCGAGTTTAATTTCATGCTTATTTAGATTACGTGCATACCCATGTCTAGTACACTAATATATCATTAGCTACAACATCTCCATGTTGATTCAATTTAAAATTCATTGGTGCTCATGAGTCAGTGTGCCATATAATGTATTTTGTGATTTTACCAATGCCTGGAAAGTCCTTCTTGGTGTTGTCCCACTCACAAACCCCATCTCTTCCCAAACCTCTGCCAGCCACCCTTCTCTCACTTGGAGTCGTCCTTTCTCCTCTGTTCTCCAAGAGCTTTATTATTCTCCTTCTCAAAAGCCCAAGAGTAGAAGACACTAATAGAGAGGAGGGTTGATAAGTGAGATTTAGAAGTGAAGTAGTCAAACCATCATGCATGAACAATAAATGTTACTTAAGTTATAAGATCAAGAAAACATATCCAATAAGTAGGGGGGAAATTAGATCATTATTAGTATAAATATAAAAAGGTTTGCTAAAAGCTTGATACTCTCGCCTTTATAACTTTGCTGTTACAAAGACACCCTGCAAACTTTCCTAATATGCTTCATAAACGTATTTTAAAAAATAACAAAATTACCCATCAATTCCATAAATTGAGATATGTATGTCTAATCGAACTAAAATCTAAATCATCGCCAATTTTTAAAAAATTGTGTAACTTTTTAATCATTAGCAGTGAATCTGATTAATTCTGAGAAAATGGAAACTCAGCATTTCAAAGACATCATATATTGCATTCAAAAGAACAATATGGATCACTGATTTCAGATGTTGGTGTTTTGTTTATGCTTTCTTTGTTTGTTGTTATTAAGGAGTAGACGATTTTTTAATTTAAAATTACATATGAGTTTGGGCTTATGCATTTGGGAATGTGGGGTGCTAGCTCTAATAGGTGCCTGCTGTGAGTATCCAGGTCAGCTGGCCAGACCTGGGGTCACCAGCCCCGGAGTCACCACACCTAGTGCTGTGATTAGTACCAGACTCCCCTGCAGCAACCTGCAACCATCACTACTTTCCCTGAGACTGGGAAGTGGCCCAAGTAGAGCCATTCCTTTGTCTCATTTGTTCTGACCAGCTGTGACTTGTATAAGGCTGCTGCACCTGTGCATTCAGCAGTGAACAGGACAAATGTGCCAGGTGATGCTGTCACCTACAGAGCATTTTAGTCTGTCCTTTGGTCTTGCTGAACAATAAGAGGGTCTGAAGGGACATACATCACATCCAGAGGTGCAATAAATGTGGCAAAGTTAATAATCAGAGACCACATCTGGTTGGCTATCAGAGGATCCACACTGGAAAGAGTCTCTATGAGTATGGTAAGACCTTTAAACAGACCTGTCAGACAGTGGTTCATCTGAGAATCCACTGATAGAACAAGCTGTATTAATACAGAGAGTGTCATCCCTGTTCCCATATCATTAAATATCAGAGACTCCATGCTTACGAGAAGCCTCATAAACATGAAGAATGTGTAAAAGCCTTCACTTTGAGCCCCCTACTCATTGACTATCAGGAACCCATACTGGAGAACAACCTTCTGAATGTCATGAGTGCAGGAGGCCTCTATTCAAAGTAAAAGCCTTTTCCACCATCAGGCACTTCTCAAGTGAGAAACTTTGCAGTTGAAATGAGTGGTGGGGAAAGCTTTCTATTCCAATGGAAACCTTATCAACCATTACAGAATCCACACTTGGAAGAAGCTTATGAGTTTAATGAACATAGTAAGGCCTTCAGTGAGAATAAATATCTTATTTGGCATCAGAGCCTCCACACTGGGGAACAAGCACATAAATGTAGGCAGTGTAGGAAAGCCTTCAATCAGAACTCTCAACTTGTCGACGATGAGCAAATTCATAGCAGAGAGAAAAAAAAAACAAATGCAGTCTGGCAAGGCATCCAGTCTGAGTAGATGTCTCATTTTACGCCACAGACCTCACACAAGCACAAAGCCTTGCCTTCAGCCTCCCTTTGCTCTTTGTCTCTCTTCCATGGACTTGGGATGCCCAAGAATTGAATGAGTGGTATTTGAAATCCAATGATCTAGACTCATTTCTGGCCTAGCATAGGCTTTCCTAATTCAATACCATGACAGAAGGTCATATGTTTCCTGATTGACTTATTTTTGCAGCAAGAATTCATTACCTACCAAACAGCAACCCCACCTCCATCACTGTAAAATCAAACTGATTTAGCAAGCAAGGGTTTCTGTTTGCTCTAGGATTAGGTGAGATTTATGTTGATAGGTTAAGAAATAGATCCTTTCCTCTCAGCTCCTACCGATCTCAGATTTCTCAGAAATAATGATATTCAGAACAGATCCTTCAGCATGTATTTTCTAAAATTTTTTAAAATATATTTTTATTGATTTCAGAGAAAAGGGGACAGAGAGAGAGATATAGAAACATCAATGATGAGAGAGAATCATTGATTGGATGCCTCCTGCACACCCCCCACTGGGGATCAAGCCTGCAAACCAGGCATGTGCCCTGATGGGGAATTGAACTGTGACCTCCTGGTTCATGGGTTGATGCCCAATCACTGAGCTACGCTGGCTGGTCCCTTCAGCATGTATTGATGTCATATTTTAACTGAGTTGATAAATTGAACATATCAAGTTATTTTCCTTTCTTTAGTATTGATTGTACTCTTCACTGTGAACATGAACTCTCTAATAGCCTAAACACATACCGCCTTTTAGCACTCAAACAATTGTGAGAATATACAAGGAGAATAAGCAATAAGGAAAGCACAATGGAAAGTAGTCAATATAGTAAAGGTGAATATAGAAATGCAAAATGCAATTGAAGGAAATGAAAAAAGAAAATATATGTTGTACTCTTATTTGTAATTGTAAGAAAATATCTATCTATATATATAAAAGCCTAAGCGACAGAACGACCGGTCAACTGGTTGCTATGATGCACACTGACCACCAGGTGGCAGACGCTCAATGCAGGAGCTGCCCCCTGGTGGTCAGTGTGCTCCCACAGCCAACTTCCCATGGCAGCCAATCCTGGCCCTGATGGCCCTGATGGCCCTGATGGCCCCTCCCCCCAGCAAACCTCCCAGGGCCTGATCTGCCCTGATCACCAGCCAGACTAAGGGACCCCACCCATGCACAAATTCATGCACCGGGCCTCTAGTTCATTAATAAAAAAAGAAAAAGGATGCATTAATTTTTTTTAACTACATAATTAGTGTCAGGCACAGTAAAAGGTATTTTATATCCATTAGCTCATATATCTATTGTAAATATGGTGAGGTAGGCATTGTTATCACCATTTTATAATGGGATACAAACATTTTAGTAACTTGCCCAAAGTCTTACAGCTAATAAATCATAGAGTCCAAATTTGAACTCTATAGCTCTATATTCATTTTCTTAATATGCTGCAGAGCAGATATAGTTAAAAGGAAATAAATTTTTTAAAATAGCAATTTTATTTATTTTTTATATTAACCAACTAGCATAAACACAATACCTATATACTATACTACTTCTTTTATTTAAATCCCCAACATAACACCACTGTTCAGATAGAAAAAAATGTAGTTGAAGATTTATGACCTGCCAAAAAGCTGGCTTTTCATTTTCCAAGTATGGCTTTGGTTGGTAAAACTAAAGTTGCTTGTGTTTTTTAAAAAATAAATAAGTTTCTTTGTTCCAAAGTGTAAAAATTATTCATATGTGTTCTATTTGTTCAAATAAATTCTGCAAGGTGCCATGATTTCCAGGAATGTGTTCTTTTTGCTTTATTTTGGTAACGGTTTTTCTCTTCTCCTCTTGTAGGCATGTTCATATTTCACATCTAATGCTTTACCATTGAAGATTACTTTCATCAATGCTAATCCAATGGGCAAAAATATCAGCATCATTTTTAAGGTACAGTAACTCCTAAAGCATCAAATTGATTACATTGGTAGAAATATTGATTTATTGCTCACAAGAAAATTACTGGTGCTATTTTCTGCTGGCAACAACACAAAAAATTTCAGTTATTTTTGATTTTGCATTTTTTACAGAATTATAGTACATGCCAAACTATGATTGGCACTAAATCAAACATTACTGGCTTAAAGTCAGTGAACCTTCAGTGCAAAATTTAAGAAAACATATTTCAATAAGCAAAATTATACAATCACTTTTGAGTAGCACAGAAACTGGAATGTGTGGTGAGCCCCGAGGACGAGAGCTTTCTTTTGGCCTAAATACTAAATTAGAATCAAAATTACCTGTAACTCAAATAATATAAATTAATTTAACATAAAATTATTATCTGCAAGCATTTGCTGATTTTAGTAATTTGGGCTGGGTTTTTTTTTTCTTTTGAAAGAAAACATAAATATGGGCCACAGCAGTCTTTCTCATGAATCCCATGGGAAAACAGAGTCAATGGTTATAAACAAGTAGGAAAAGGAGACTAAGGAAGAAACTAAAGAATTCGCCAATCATCCAGCTAGTTTAATCAATTATCCCGCCAAACCAGACAACAAGGTCTTCGAATGATATTTTTGGTGGATTCTGACTATTTTTGAGGATAATAAGACATCCAGTTTTTTTCTTTGAACTCTGTAACCTCAAGCAATAATGGTTCAATGACACTGCATATTTGCTGAAGAAAAAAAAACAACCTGGAATCTCATCTTGGCATAACTTTCTGCATGTAATTTAGAAAGCATTTTCAAAATAAAAATTCTTAATAGTTTAAAGGCATAGAACTATTGTTTCCCTTTGGACATATTTCATTTCTTTCACCAATGCTAGAAAATCTCCCCTTTATCATATCTAATTGTTATCAGAGACCATGTACTCTGAAAACTTGTCAACTGCCCTCATAAGAGAAGCCAGTGACGCAGAGTCTGATGAATCATGTGTGTATGTTTATCCTCATAGTTGAGAAGCTCTTGGTATTCTGTTTATCAGTGCATAAATTTATGACATACCAAATAATGTTTCAATTAACTCTCTCCTGGCTGAGTCTGAAATTTGGATAAACATTTATTCAGCCTTTCTTCACTACACGTTGAGTCTAAGACATTGCACATGGATAATAAATTGAAAGATTATCAGAGAACAACATTCCAAGCAGCTTCTACTAGTAATTTGGTGGCTGAAGCTTCTGTAATCACTTAAAGGAACATTCTCATTCTCTTTGATCTTCCATCAGAAACACAAGGTACTGGGAGAGCTAATGAAATAATTGAAATCACTCTAAATTGGCTAAAAATGTATTCAAAGGAAGAAATGACATGTATTATATCTGAAAGCTTTTAATGGCAGTCATAGAGAAACCCAGAGTCTATAATTTTGTTTTGAACAGGCTGGAGATGATCTTCGCCAGGATATGCTTGTTCTGCAGATTGTCCAAATGATGGACAATATTTGGCTGCAGGAGGGCCTGGATATGCAAATGATCATTTATAGATGTCTATCCACAGGAAAAGGCCAAGGTCAGTATAGACTAGATAATGAGAAGACTTACATCATTTCTGTCATGTATTTACTGGTAAAATGCCACCAAACTTTCCACAGCGCTCATTTTAGGCTATAAATTTTAAAATCCAAAGAACTATACATTCTCGTTCTTCTTTTTAAACAAGAATTATTTTCAAAAATTATAAGCCAAAATAATTTACATAAAGCATAATGTCCTTTTAGATATTAATGAGAACCTTGACAACCCAAATGTTAATGGTGATCTTCTTTTGTGTGTCTTTAAGATTAGTTCATTAATAGCTAACTCCTATCTTTTCTCTTTTTCCAAGATAATAGAAAAGCCTATTAATTCAAAAAAATAAAATTGTCACCTATTGATGCAAAATTTGAAAAGTTGCAAATGCTTAAAGGAGTTCTAAAAATTCTAAATACATTGTAAACCTGCACTTAATTTCTAAAAGACTTTCAAGTAAAATTTAAATATCAACAGTCAAAGGTGACCATACATGCAAACTTTTAACATACTTCAGCATTTCTTTTCCTTATAAAACCTAAGCCATTATTGTGGAAATAGAGCTACATTTATACATATTACCAATGAAAATAATGTTAGGAGTCCACTCAAATTATTACCAAAACATAAGAGATAAAAGTTGTATTTAATTACAATCATGCTGAAATATATATAT
>NW_005358943.1:1552846-1578658 GCF_000412655.1 Myotis brandtii | reverse complement strand
TATATATATGTGTGTGTGTGTATATATATATATATATATATATATATATATATAAATGATATCTTTTTGACAAGTGGTCATTGCCATTCAGAATTTCATTAAAATAATTGGTATGAGTTATAGCAGATACCTCTGCATGAACAAAAGTATAAAAATATCATAGAACTAGAAAAGGGACCTAGAACCATGTAGTCATTTTTTTATTCAAGCAGAGATATAATTTAAACCCATCATCACAAAAGAAGACCTTTCACTGCCTGCCTCTCCAGTTCCTGACATCCCACCACTAGTCTCAGTACCCCAAATAATTGTGATTTGAGATTTTAGAAGCCAGGTATGGAAGTACCTTTAGTTAGCTTAACTTGAAACTTGAATTACAGTATGACTCTATTGTCATACTACCCAATAGGGCTATTGTTTCCATGCCAACTGTCCCACCCCTGGACCCTTTCTCAAGCTCTAGTTCCTAAAAGAGTCTTTCTATCATTGCTACTCTGATATCCTTTTATTCTTTGAGTTTTACTCTCCCTTTTCTCATGTGACCTAATTCTTTCATAGCCTAATATGTTGAAAGTGTAAGAATAAAACTAGATGAGCCAAGCTGAGCTTTATGATGTCACATGGATCACCTTTTCTTCAGAAATTGAATACATCACTGACTTCCATGGAATTCTTCAGTTCGATCTACTCATTTCTCAGTTTATAATCATAGAATGTAATAGAGGCTAAATCTTTTGAAGTTAATAAAATGATTCGGGAAAAAATAACTGTAGACTTGCCCAAAGTTGCAGATGTCATAAATCAAACAAGTCATTCTTCCCCCATCTAACAGCAATCTTTTATAGTTGTAAAATTTCAAACAGCATTATGCTAGCAAATTATTTCTTCAAGAAAAATAGAGATCATTAAAGCAAATGTCATTTTTTAGGTTGTATTTTTAATCATGTTCCAAGGCTTAATAAATATCTACTGTTCTCAAGGAATGTCACAGAGTAAGGTAGAGAATACTAAAATGATATAAACAGAATTGTAGCCCTTAAGGAGAATATACTCCAGGCCAGAAGCTTACAAGATTTTATCAACATTATTGTTGATTATAATTCTCATTACTAATACTATATAATAAAAGCCTAATATGCTAAGTGTCCGGTCGACCGGTCAGCCATTCAACCAATCAAAGCGTAATATACTAATGATATGCTAAGGCATATCAACTGCTCACTATGACATACACTGACCACCGGGGGCAGACGCACTGACCAGTAAGCAAGCCTGCTGCTGGGGTTCCGCCGATCGGGACTGAACGAGATGAGCCAGACATGCCCTGGAGCCCTCCAGCGTTCCCTCTCTGGCTGGCCAACCTCCCTCGTCCCTCCCAGGCCCCAATTGTGCACCAGTGGAGTCCCTCGACCTGGCCTACACCTTCTTGCAATCCGGGACCCCTCAGAGGATGTTGGATAGCCAGTTTCAGCCCAATCCCACAGGCCAGGCCAAGAGACCCCACTGGTGCACGAATTTGTGCACCAGGCCTCTAGTTTGTATATAATCTCCTAATAGCTTTGGAAGAGACTATCAAGGCTAATAAAAATTCTTTATAATTTATGTTAATTCTGGCTCTACAAATTTCATTGGCATAAAAATTCCTTAGGGGAATTGAAGTAGAAAATATAACAAAGCCCCAACCAGGGTTTTAAGTCAGGCTCACCACTTGGGGTGAGGGCAGAGGTACTCAAGTTTTGGTGATTGAAAAGCTGCTCTAATGTTTCTTACGCATCCCTTTTTGAGAGCCACTGCCTTTTATGATACCATCTTGAAAAGTTTTGCTCTTAAGAACCTTGCTACTTAAAGTATGACCCATGGACCAGCAGCATTGACATCACCTGGGGACTTGTTAGAAATGCAGAATCTCAGGCTCCACCCCTTTCTACTGAATCAGAACTTACATTTTTGCAAGATCCCCGAGTGCTATATATGTGCATTAAAATTCGAGCAACGCTGCATTAAAGGACTGTAAGAATGGAACCATGCATATTACTCAATTCGCACAGAATTATGTTAGAAGTATTTAAAAGGTATATGATATGTACTAACTTAAAATGTGTAAAATGTAATTTATGGTTTTAATTAATAGGCAGAATTTAGCCATCATGATTGTTATAAATTGGGTACAAGGTTTTCTGAATAGTTAGCAAAGCAAGGCTTATGATAAATGACTGGGGATTTAGCAAAGATTAACTCCCTGAAGACAAATGTGGCCTGAAAAGTAACTGATATTGCTATAGCCCATATCCAAAGGGTGCAATGATCTAAGACCTAATTTTGGGCATGATCAGATGTGAGGCTGCAACAAAACACTTGGGGACCTGGTAGAGGTAACTTTCCTTTAGGAAGTGTTACATGGAGGAATTGGGAACATTAGGAGGGAAATTTTCAGGATGAGAAAGAGAAATCGCCTCTTTCCAGAGTAATTTTGTCACTACTAAATGTAGTGCTTTATATTTGCTATCTCACTTACTGTAAATACACATGAGAAAACCTACACACGAGCCGATTACTGTTGAAGAAAGAAATAGAGGTGTTATATTAAGAATGTTCCCAGGATCCAGGATTTATCTCTGGGGTGTTGTTTCTCTTTATTTTTATTTATTTTTTTTATTTTGGCATATAGGTTTCATAGGTTATATTTGCAACATTCAATTCCCACTCCCCATGTTTAAGTTTCTTTCTAATCCTGCAATGTAGATGCCTAATGGTCACAGCTGGGCTATTGGATATTAAGAGAGATTAAGGCTGCAAGGGGCAGCCACTGGCCAAAACCAGCCCAGGGAAGTGTTTCATTTACCAGCACTGTGATCTACTTGTTTGTTGTTGTTTAATTGAATTTTTTTAAGGTAGACCATGAAACAGTCAATTTTAAAAACTCCACCATCTCTCTTTTCATATAATTACATTTGTGTCCCTGGTCCCTTTGGGGATTTGGGTTTGCAACTCTTGCAATTGTCAAGATGGTATAAGTCATTCTGTACTTTAATTTCTTTCCATGACTTTATTTACAGAACTGTACATTGCAGGTTGTTTTGGGGACATTAGTCCCAGGAAAGTCTTAAATACTGGGTTTAAATTGCTATTCTGAACAGAATAAAAATCAGTGGGTTTGAAAATATATGCATTTCAATAACCTTATGAAAACAATGAAAAAGAAGCCTTGATGGATATATATGGCCAATGGAGCAAAGGTCTATTGAAGTTAAATCCGTATATGCTCCCTTTTAAAAAAATGATTATCACCCAGCCAGCATGACTCAGTGGTTGAGCATCAACCTGTGAGCCAGTAGGTCACGGTTGCGGCCTGATCCCCAATAGGGGGCGTGCAGGAAGCAGCCGATCAATGATTCTCTCTCATCGTTGATGTTTCTGTCTCTCTTTTCTTCTCCCTTCCTCTCTGAAATCAATAAAAATATATTTTTAAAAAATGATTATCATATTTTCTCTTTCATGCTGACTGAGAAGGAAGGGCAGGTGACTCTTGACCTGTTTACTGCAGAGTTATTGTGCTCACACCTAGGAAATGACCATTTAACAATGAAGCTTTTATGAACCTGAACATTGATTTTTATAATATATTTCAAGTATTTGTTATGGAGATTGCAAATTGTTTGCTTACCAAACTTGTTACACAAGTTTGAATGTCCTCCCTTAAATTGTAAATGACCACACAAGCCATATATTAATGAACCTACAACTCGATTGAGCCATCTAAATTGGCTCTCTATTGTCATTTTAGAAAAAAACATTAAAGCTCTTTCTGACAAGTCTGATCCAAACACAGCAGGTAGCCCCATTGTTCACCAGGATTTAGGAAAAATTAGGGAGGAGGCCACCTAGAGAAGGCTCCTTCAGGAAAGATCTGGAAAGGAAAAGGGTTCTCTAAGTCGTGCTAGTAACTCTTGCTACCTAGATGAAGATGTATTTCCTACGCATCCCTCATCATGGGAGGAAAGAATTATTTTTTTCTCACGCAGGATTGGTGCAGATGGTGCCCGATGCTGTGACCCTAGCAAAGATCCACCGCCACGCTGGACTGATGGGACCGCTGAAGGAAAACACCATCAAGAAGTGGTTCAGTCAGCACAACCCCTTAAAGGCAGATTATGAAAAGGTTTGTCCAGCTGGAGCTAATTTTACATAATGCGCTTGAATACAAATATGCTCTGGTTCATTAGAAATTCTGATTTATGAAAAAGTAACTCCGAGTTCTAATGCACTCAGTCATCAGCCTAGTAACAATGACCCAGTTTAAATGATAAATTAACCAGATAAAAATTTCTGTTTTGTTTTTTTTCTGGGTCAAATTCCAGGCTATTAATAAAGACTCTCTTTGCTCAATTGCCTCCCTTATCTCACCTAAAATGATGCTCCTTCAACTACGCCCTTCAAGTTACCTCTGCCAATTTATACACTATCTCCCATTTCTAGAAATCTCCCTCCTTCCTTTGCAATACATTTCCTCTGCCAAGCTCTACTTCTTCATGCCTTATTCTTTCAATGTTTGCAAAATGCATAATAGAGTTTTAATTTTTTTTTTTTATATCTCAGTACTTGACAAAACATACTGTTTTATTGACTGCAAACATTTCCCCCCACTTTACTTCCTCTTGGCATCTGGCCAGCAGTGTACAGTTATGTGGGTTCTATACCAGGGCTCTGGGTTAAGGAGAGGAGTTGCTTAGAGCCCAGCCTCATTCTGCCTACCAAGACAGGAACTAGTACATCTGGGTCCACCCAGAGGCAGAGGCACTTTTATGCTAATTCACACAAAGACACAATATGAGCCGGCATTAAACTTGCTCAGACTGTTCTGAGCACTGAAGTCTCCTCACTTTAGGAAACCCTTCAGTCCTTGCAAACCATGGTGACTGTTGGGAGGCCAAATAACAGAATTAGAAGTTATCTTAAAATCTATTTTTAGTTATTCCCCACATTGTAATTTGAGTCTTACACAAATCTCTGTTTTACTGTTTTAGGTAATTCCACATACATTTGCTCTTCAGAGCCATGATGTGAACATATTTTATCTTCAATTTATAAGTGAAGGCATCTAGACAGACAGATTATGTGGCTTGCCCAGACACCTAGGTTACCTGAATGAAGGTGTCCCAGCATGCAGTCCAGTGACATAGACTGCCTGTCCAGCAAGTTAATCTATTTTTAGTTATTCCCCACATTGTAATTTGAGTTTTACACAAATCTCCATTTTACTGTTTTAGGTGATTCCACATATATTTGCTCTTCACAGCCATGATGTGAAGAGCATATTTTATCTTCAATTTTTAAGTGAAGGCATCTAGACAGACAGATTATATGGCTTGCCCAGACACCTAGGGTACCTGAATGAAGGTGTCCCAGCATGTGACATAGACTGCCTCAGTCCAGCAAGTCAGCCACACCATTCGAGGGGACTCATAACTGTAGCCCAACCAATCACGCATGGTTACACCAAGGGTACTCATGGTGGCATCATTGATGAAAATGATGCACAACCAGGATACCATGTTGAAAACACAGAGTAATTTTGGCAAGATACCTCTGTTCATTAAAGAAGCATAAGCCACAATTGACTTAACAGTAATCTGTCTCTACCCACACAAGCATTCATTCATATATACTGTACCAAGACACTTTTAGACATCGACTAGATGATCCATTTGCATAAACAACTATAAACATAAAATATTACAGATATTTCAACATAGCTTTTTCTGTGTTAAAAATTCAAATATTAAACAGCTGATATTTTAAATTTCTCTGGGATAGGCAATATTAAGTCATATTGTTTCTTCTTTTACCTTGAAAAAAATCATTCAGTAATGTATATTTGAGACATCAAAAAAAAATCACACCAAGAATCCTCTCTAGAAATTCTGAAATTTAGCTCCAGATGAATGAAAGAGATGTTTTCCTCATTTCAATGAAAACATGTATCTATTAGGCTAAAGAAGATATCACTTCATGTTCTTCTGTCACATATCAAGAACTAGTTATTTAATTATACCTTTCTCTCAGCTGAAATCTAGAAGTGGTTCTTGATTATGTAATTTTGCTTTCATCATACTTTTTACCATTAACTCTGATGTGAATGCATTTGCTCATTTTTATGTGTGTGCTATTCTTGTGTTATTGTTTTTCAATTTATTAGGCCTTGAGCAACTTTTTCTATTCCTGTGCTGGCTGGTGTGTGGTAACGTTCATCCTGGGAGTCTGTGACCGTCACAATGACAATATCATGCTGACGAAGTCAGGCCACATGTTTCATATTGACTTTGGAAAAATTTTAGGTCATGCACAAACATTTGGAGGGATAAAGAGGTCAGTGCACAAATAATTTTTATTACAGTAATTAAGTAATATCTTAGAGTGATATATAATGGCATAAAAATCCAGCATTTGACTTGCTCCCATCTCTCAAAACCCTGAAGAAAACAAACAATTAAAAAATCTGATACACTAAAGGAAATTTTTTTCAATAGATGGTTAATGGAAAAATTAGTTTCCTAAAATAGTTAGTGGACTAAATTGGTCCTCTCCTATGCGATACTAATCCTGTTCCAGTCTGAATTATCTGAAATACAATATTTTGGGGGGTTTTAATAAACCTTGAATGAACAATGAGACATAAGTTTATGGTCTCAATGCTTCTTATATATCGCCCATAGCATTCACCACCCCTGGTCCACATATCATACAACTAGCACATTTCCTGAACCCAATCAGTCTTAAATCGTTGTAAATATAGTTAGTAAGCACCTAGATCAAGAGTCTGGGGCTACAACATTAAACAAGACATATACAAACCCTGATCTCCTTCTAGTAGAGATGACAGGCATTAAACAAGTTAACATGCAAAGAAATAATATGAGGAAATAAGGTATTTAATTTTTTATTAAGAAACTGAAGCAGAGAAATGGGATAGACAGTGACTGAGGCAGGGATGCTGTTTTAAAGAAGCCTTTTGGAAGAGATGAGAAGCAGCTGTGTAATGAGTGGTACCTGTGGAGATCCATGAGAAGAAAGAAAAGCAAAACTATCAACCGTTAGCATTGAAATAAGCATGACATGTTCCAGTGACAAGAAAGCCTGAGGCCTGAAGGTGAGATAGAGGAGGGCAGGCAGTAGGAGGTAAAGGTGAGGAGTCTGGTGGAGGCCAAAACAAGTAGGCCACTGAAGACATGGTATGGAGGTTGGCTTTTATTTTAAGTCCAGGGGACCAGTTAGGAGCCTATTGCAATAGTTAAGGCAAGACCTTAATGGTAAAAAGTGATGCAAACTGACAGATTTAGGATATATTTTTAGAATGAGCCACAGAACCTGCTAACTGTTTGGGCTGAGGTGGAGGCCCAGTGGGTTAGAAGAAGAAAAGAAAATGTTCTAGATTGACTCCTGGGTTTTTGGTTTTAGCAAATAATTATATATTTACTAAGAAGGAAAAAGCTGTTGGTTGAATAGATTTTTTTAATCTTATTTAAGCTGAAGTCAAGGAAACCAGAAGCATAAGGCCAATGTCCCTTGCTTTAAAAAGGATAGTTCATATAAAAGTAGAAATGGGATCAAACCATTCCAAAGACTAATCAGTCATTTAGCTAAAAACAGCTCCTCCATAGAAAAAATAATAATGTCTCCTACAATATAGCGTGATGAGCTTTCTCCAGATGGCCATACTTTGGTATTAAAATGCCAACATAAACTACCTAAGATGGATCTTTGAGAATAAAATTGATTTCTTGCTGGACTATTGCCCTTTCATACTCATGCTTACATCACCATTTCAGAACATCTCACACTAACCATCTGTGTGACTCTGTTTAGGAAAGGTTTGCAAACATCAGGCTCTCCTCATGAGTCAGCCCAGCAACACTCTCATTTGGACTCCTTGCCCAGGTGTCCCTGAACCATTCCTCTGAATTCCATTTTCCAGAAATCTGGAAAGCCCATCTTCATGCTTAGACCAAATCTGAGGCTCCTGTAGACTTTCTAACTTTGAAGAAAGAAAGAAATCAAATATCAGTAATGAATATAAAGGTTTTTTACATCCTGTACGTAAACAAGCAATCCTTCCTTATTGGTTTTAATTATGGGATTTAATTAGGGGATTAGATAAATGATTCTGGGAACATTTGGCTAATCCCTATAATGAAAATACTGACAAATTTCGCCAACTTTCTGAAACATAATAGTTTTTCTTCTAAAGTATTGCTTAATTATTATCTTCATTGCTCTATTTTCTCTCACAAAGATTCAAATTAAAGTGGTTCAATTATGCATACACAATTTTTCACTCAAAGTTCCCCTGTAACAATGATTTCTATATAGTCATTTTTCATTGCCTAAAAGATACTCTCATAATAAATTCTAAATTTCAGCTCAGTTTTTTGATGACTCCCTTTTAGAGGAAAAATTAAGACAGGTCTTTATTGGTGATGTTCATTGCTCTCCTAACTCATTGAGTCATACTTTTTAGTCTTTCAGAGCATATTTCCATAGTCTATATCATATTTCACTTTCTTAATACTAAACTTGATGAAGTATTTCTTGCAGCTTTCTTTGTAGATACTTTTAGAGAGTGTATGAGCAGTGGTTAAGGTCAGGTACCCCGGAGATAGATTGTGTGGTGTGTTTTTTAATCTGATACTAACATGTGCCAATGATATGACCTTGAACAAATGGCTTCTCTGTGCCTCAGCTTAGTCATCTATCAAACAGATTGTTTTTCAGATTAAATTAATTGATGTATGTAAAGAGCTTAGGAGAGTGCCTAGCATTGAGGGGTCTATACATGTTTATTGTAATTAATTATAACTAAGTATTCCAAATGAAGTGACAAGAAAAGAGAATGCATCTCTAGATGACAATTATTTCTTTCATTTTAAATTATCAAAATATATTTTGGTGCTTTTTAAAAAATTTTTATTGTTGAAAGCATTACATGTGTCCCTTTTTTCTCCCATTGATCCCTACAGCCCACTCCCTTTTGAAAGTGTGTGCTTTGAAAGTCAAAAATTGAACTATTAGTCCTTTAAGTTCTCTGACTTTGAGGCTTGTTGACTGACAGACTGGATTGTACTATCTGTCAGGTTTAGTTAGATTGTAACGTATTTCACCAAATCATGCTTGACTTCAGAAATAACTTTAGGCATAAGCAGAGATGTGCTGGACCAGCTTCCAAGAGCTTGTTGTGTCTATTACTTCTCAACTCCACATTCAATGACATCACATTGGTAGACTAAAATCAGCCATAGTGGGAATGTATACATGATGAAAATTGGCAAATGTCAGAAATCACAGCTTTTTTCTATAAAAAAGTGAGCTAGTTATTAAATATATACCACCACACATTATCCATTTAAAACATATGAAAAAATCATTCCAGAACTCAACAAAATAAAATGCAAACTCTGTTCTTTTTTTGTTAAATTATTTCTAGCCAGGATGGTCTAAATATTATATAGCTGTCTTCTTACAACATGGTTTATATTCTTTACAAGTATCTATGATCATTTTGACATTATCTTCAATGGTTAATTACCACTGATTTAAAGATTTTTGATGATTTCTAATTTGAGTATTAAAATGTTTATATTCTAAATATTCTCCATTTAAAACCATCTTTGGAAAACAAAACTCACTTAGCAGATTAAAATATTAATTTTTGTCTTGATCCAATTATCCTGGTTTGGTGCAATATTCATAATAATCCAAATGCTATACAAGTATTAATGATCTTCCACATGCTTTCATTACTATCTTAGTTTTCTCTGAAATTCTCTGAGTCAGCCTTAGCCAGATTGTCTCAGTGGAGAGAGCGTCAGCCTGTGGTCCTGGGTTTGATTCTGGTCCAGGGCACATATCTCAGTTGCAGGCTCCTCCCCGGCCCGGGCCCTGGCCAGGTGATGTGTTTCTCTCACATCGATGTTTCTCTCTGTCTTTCCCTCTCTCTTCCACTCTCCCTAAAAAAAAAAATCAATGGAAAAATATCCTCAGGTGAGGGTTAAAAATAAAAAGAAATTCTATGAGTCTTACTGGTTTGTTATTCACACAATTGCTTAATAAGAAACATTGCAATTCTTTTTACTCAAGGAAGGCCTCATCTAAATTTTCTAGAAGAAACATACACCTTCTAATGACTCTTCAACTGTGAGTGTCTTAAATTCATCTTTGTATCTTAAGCACCTAGCTAGCACCTGACACTTAACAGAGGCTCAATCTTGGTTGATGACTACAAAAATGCCATAAACTTTATTTCTTTTGACCTGAAAAATATAATTTTTCTAAAGATAAAATTATTGATAACTTGGCATATTCTGTTTTATAACTTGAAACTTACGAAGGGATTTTTATGTAGTGGTCACTCTACATTTGGGAGTCTGGGGGATAAGACTCAAACTTTGAGACACACTACCTCATACCATAAGGATGGCTACTATCAAACAACAGGAAACAAGTGTCAGCAAGAATGTAGATATAGTGACACACTTGTGCAATGTTAGTGGGAATATAAAATGCTACTGCTGCTGTGGAAAATGGTATCTCTATTCCTTAAAAAAATAAAAATAGAATTACCATATGTTCCAGCAATTTCACTTCTGCATATATATCCCAAAGAATTAAAAGCAAGAATTAAAACAGTATTTACATCCAAGTTCTTAGCATCATTATTCACAATAACTAAAATGTAGAAGCAACCCAAGTGTCCAACAAGAGATGAATGAGTAAGCAGCATGTGTTATATACATACAACAGTATATTATTCAGCCTTAGAAGAAGAAAATTCTAATGCATACTACAACATGGATAAATCTTAAGGACATTATGCTAAACAAAATAAGTTCAGTCACAAAAAAAAGGAGAATACTGCATACTTCCACTTATAGAAGCTACTTAGAGTAGTCAGAATCATAGAGACAGAAAGTTAAATGGTGGTGGCCAGGAGTTAGGAGGAAAGAAAAATGAGGAGTTATTGTTCAATGAGTATAGAGTTTCAGTTTTATAAGATGAAAAGAATTGTGGAGATGGCTGGCAGTAATGGTTGATTCCACTGAACTGTACACTTACAAATGGTTAAGATGGTAAATTTTATGTTATATTTTTTCTACAACAATGAAATAATTTTTTTTAAATGGCATACTATAAGTATCACAAAGGCTCTGCTAATCACAAAGTCAGTTCTAGGCAAACTCCTCCTAGCATTTGAATAGCGCTTTGGGTTTTCAGAGTGCTCTCACATAGACTATTTCAAGAAATAAAGGTTGTCATTGCCATTTTCTTCCCATTATTTATTCCTCTTCTACTTCACCTCATTATTCCACTGTTTTATCACCTGGATTCTTTTGAGTAATTTTCTTTATATCTATCTGCCGCTTCTCATTAGAAATAAAAACCAAAACCAAACAAACAAATAAAACCAACAGTTTCTCTAGTTGAAAAAAAAATTTTATTCAAAGGGAGACTTGTAGGTTTTCAGATGAAGAGAGTGGGGGATGATTGAGAAAGGAAGAAAGTTTTGTGAGAGAAAGGAAATAAAATGAAAGAAATGATAGAGGCGGGAGAGAACAACTTAGATAATAGTATAAGGACTCTGCCTTCTTGCCTATGCCCCATTGTGAACAAAGTTTGCTTAAAATGGAAGGCTCAAGTGCTGACTCCTGAGTTGGTCTAAGATACAATGTGCCTGTCAGTATTAGCATTTCATAGCCCTGAGTCTGAATCTAGTGATTAAAGAAAGACTGCAAATGTCTTCTGAGCAAGAGTCTAGTACAGTGGGGCCTTGACTTATGACTTTAATTCGTTCTGTGACGGAGCTCGTAACTCAAATTACTCGTATGTCAAATCAAAAAGTGAACGAGTGAGACAGGTGACGCTGGGCTGAGGTTGTGGCGTTCACTATGACGTTTGCTGCGCCAACTAGCGGTGGGGTATCTGAAGCTGGCTAGTAACCCGAATTTTAGCTCACAACTCAAATCAAAAAATCAGCCGAGAGACAGCTCGTATCTTGAAAAACTCGTTAGTCGGCACACTCATAAGTCAAAGCCCCACTGTATAGTAGTAAGAACTTCATCTGGTGTTCAACTAAAGAAAGAGTACCTGATCCTATGCTAGGGGAAAAACTCCTGGTGTTAAACTTGTAAAAGATAAAATGTCCATTTCAAGTTTGATACATAAATTTTGATCGTGCACATGGTAAATTTTGGGGTGATTTAAATGTCTCAGAGGTAACCTGGGACTATTCTTGATTTTACCTTCATCCTAGAACCTAAAGTGTAATACCATAATCCAATTTTACCCAAGCATTGTAGTTTTGATAACTTTTTCTTCATATCCATGTTAACTTCTATTCCAAACAGTTGCTGAAATTCCATTGAAAGCTTAACTGTACATTTTTCCTTAAATTCAAGCTCAAGGGGGGAAATCATGGGAATTTGGAGGAGCTGACCAGTCTCTTCCTGTCCTCATAAAATCCTGATCTACTATAAACTCACACCCAAAATATCTGACTTAGGAAAGTAGGACTAATAATTTTGAAGAGGTAGCTGTTTTAATTCCCATTTCAAATAAGGGAGATGGTGTATCTGAGGCTACAGGAAACTCACATCATGATCTAAAGTTACTCAGCAGTTAAAGATGAGTGACCTCCCAGAGTCTAACTTAGGACTCACAGTGCACTTATAAAAGAGGCTAGACTTTGGGAGAAAAACATGTTTTAGGTATAAGATATTATTTGTGAGGATTTCTTCTGTTAATAATTGCCAAAAGCTTGGACATCTCACAGTGTCACAAGTTGTTTCTGTAATAGTACATAAACCCTTATGTTCTCATTATATTGTACCTATGAGGCTTCCTGTGTTGTCTAATTATAAAAGTCTCTATCCTATCCAATAGAGATTCCAAATTGCCTTCTCAATTAACTCATGGATATTAAAAAGGAGACTTGTGTTGGACAGCAAAATGTGCTCTCTGAAATGTAGGTCATTTGTGACATCAGGAAAAGTGTATACTTAAACATTTCTCAAAGTACTCTCTAGTCATTTATTTGTACTCTAATTTCACCAACCACTATGATGAGAGTCTGCAAGTTTTAGAAAATTTAAAACAAGATAGTATAATATTACTATGATATTTCCAGGGGACAATAATATATGAATTTTATGAAATAAATAGTAATTTCAGTAATAAAATGTACCTTATTACTGAAATGTACCCCATTTTGGTTCCAGGTATGAAAACATATTCAAACACTCAAATCTTTCAAACCTGGGACTAAAATTTGTGTACATCCATTTACGGACTTTATTCGTTACTCAAGTAAATGCTAGACGAACTGTCTTACAAAAGGAAGAGATAAGTATGTTCACAGAGCCCACATGACTGATTCTACTGTCACAAATCCTTGATAGAGTTGTCTGCCTTTCTATGCCACTCTCCATATCACCAATATTGAAATATGTAGCTCTTCTCAAATTGCTGTGGATTATCACTGGGAGAGGTGAAAGAAAGTTCTCCTTAGTATGGTGCTGTATCATCCAGGGTGGGGAACCAGATTCTAAAGGAAATAGTCAAAATTACCACTTAAATCATCATAATTACTTGAAATGCATTAGTTTCATTAATCCTCAGAGGAACTCTTTGAGGTAACTACTGTTATTTTCTCTAATTCACAAATCAAGAACTAACTTAGTTGTTATAACTTGTCCAGACTATTGGGCAGTAGCTCGTATGACCCTTGGGAAGATGTCATGTAGGAGACTGATATTCCCATTTCTCAATAATCCCAACACATCCTGTTTACTCTCCAGCATTGGCACAAAATGGC
Organism: Myotis brandtii; assembly: GCF_000412655.1. Taxonomy (NCBI): domain Eukaryota; kingdom Metazoa; phylum Chordata; class Mammalia; order Chiroptera; family Vespertilionidae; genus Myotis; species Myotis brandtii. Next base: position 1,564,797 of record NW_005358943.1, on the reverse strand, counting down.
TGCTTCATTAGTTAGGTCCAGATGACATAGTTCCTGAATTTATGGCCATGATATATAGTAAATTCAAATCTTTAACAACTACAATCAAATATGTTGTAAGATGATTGTACTGTGAGAAGCATTCAAAACCTAAGGCCAAGTGTTATAGTAGCTGAGCCATTTTCTCATCCATGGGCAATATACTCCGTTATGTGTGAAAAGTCAGGCACAATTGCTTACTCTCTTTTAATTTTTTTCTTACCTTTAACAAATGTAAATTCTTAATGATAATGATCTTGGTATTCTTGTGACTTTATATAAAAGGATGATATCTACAGTATGGTTAAAATGGAAGTTTATCCATAAGTAATAACAAACAACAAATTATTAATTGTCCTGATATTTCCCATATCAATTTATTTACCTCCTTAGTAAGTAGTATTTGTAATAGAAATATTCTTAAATTTCCCCAAAACATGTATATTTTAAAACTACTACTCATTTCTCACCAATATTGGAAATATATAAAATACTCTCAGCAATTTTACAGAATAGTGATTTCAACAAAAGACTGATCATGTTAATAAAAAGATTAACTTTGACAACAAAATGGCAAAACCATAACAAATAAGTTTGTTCACATGCCCTTCCCACATAAATGTTAAATTATCACAAACTCTTCACTGTGTAAACTATGTTTATTTACTGTTTCATTCATTTCATATAGCAGAATATCAACAAAATATTGTTTGAGACATTAAGGACACAAAAAATGAAGATAAAATATTTCTTCTACTCTTGAAAATCACACAGATAATTTGTGAGGAAAAAATTTATAAGACTACTAGAGATTATAAAGAATAGAATGTATTAGCTATAGGGCTAGGTAAAAAGATAAGGCAAAGTAAAAGAGAAATCAGCAAGGGGTAGGTTAATTACAGAAGACTTCTTATAAGAAAAAAATTTTGATCAATTATCTAAGTTATTGGGTGTTTCCTAGAAGTAGGAAACAAAACAGGTAGAAGGTCAAAGGTATAGAAGGAGGAACAGGTGGATCTTGGGCAAGTAATGGTTAAAACAGTAATCTGAACAAATGTAGTATAGTCACAACAAAAAGTTTTTGGTGTATTCGCACAACTATGAATGAGATATTTTCTACATATAATTCAGAAATTGTATAGACTGTAAGAGATCAAATAGTTTCCAATCTTCCTCCTTGCAACAGCCAATTTATTTCTCAGATTCATAAGTATTGCTTAAACTTGAGCTATGGGCTCTAGTACATGGATTCTGCAATCTGGGATTAGGTTCGCATTTGAGTAGACTGATAAACCAATTCCCAGCTATGACTCCTACAGCCTGTAGAAATGGGGTAGGGTTTTGTTTCACCTATGAGGCTTCTTTCCATTTATAGAAAAACTTTAGTCTAATTTTGTTATTTTAAAAATTGCTCAGAAGTTAGCCATGTAGCATGGTTGAGCATTAACCTATGAACCAGGATTTGATTCCTGGTCAGGGCACATGCCTGGGTTGCAGACTCAATTCCCAGTGGGGGGCATGCAGGAGGCAGCTGATGGATGATTCTTTCTCATCATTGATGTTTCTACCTCTCTCTTCCTCTCTGAAATCAATAAAAATATATTTTTTTAAAAAGAAGTTAGCCATGTAAATCATATAGGAATAATGCAAGATTTATATTGTTGAGTACACTGAAAATTTAGACTATGATATTTAAACACAGCTAAAATTATGTTCTTTATTATTATTATTAGTTTACATTTCTCTAACTTGGATATTTCTTTTGTATTTGACTTGCGCTATGGTGTTTCTTCATCTGATTTATAATGTTGGTTGCCATGAAAGAAGGAAATGTGTTATCACACAAATTTGAACATAACTACAAGAACTTTCCAAGAAAAATCAATTTGGTGAAACATTTTTCTCTATTGAAGAGAAAAACAAAAAATAATTCAGGAAGTTATAATTTTAAGACTTAAAATTATTTCAAAAATTCCATTCAATAACCCTTAGTTAGGCCAAATCAGCATAAAAATTTTTTTGTATTTTTCTTATTCAGTGAGTAAGGCTTAATCACAGAGAGGTTTCTAATCTTTTCTTTGATAGTTTCTATTAGAAGTGCTAACCCTTCACCTCAGGTCTCTTTGTGTCTCAAATAACATGAAACATAAAATAAAAAAGACAAAACATTAAGGGAACCATCTCTCTGGTCCTTTGCTTACTTTTTTTCCAACCATGGGACTATAAGGGGCGATATTACTTACATACCAACATGGTCAGCTTATATTTCCTCCTTTCTGATAAGTAATTTTATTGGGCCTAGTGTGAAATGAAATATGGCTACGTCTTTTTTTCCTTATTAAGCATATGATAGTGATTTAATAATATCTGCTTTTTTCATAGACTGCTTTCTGAAAGAACTTGTCATTACTTATTTCAGCTTTTACCTGAAACTCTTTCCTAAAGGGTCAGCATATTTTCAAAGAAAAAAAACAAAAACAAAAACAAACAAAAAAACATGATCTTTCTGATCATTTCAAAATTTAGTAGTAAATGTATTTTCTGTAAAATCACCTTCATTATTAATTTGTCCTTACATTAATTTTAATGGATAGTATTCCCATCGCATATAACTTGGAATTAAACATTTGAGACAATATAGGTTGACATTGTAAAATAACTTGTCCTTCCCTCTCTGTTGCAGGCCTGCTATATTATTCAAAGTCTACAATTAGTTTCTCCAGTTGTCCCACAATGAATGAGGTTCATCCATTAGAACAGAGATAAAATAACTACAAAAAATTAATGGAAATAAGTTGCTGTAACTGCCTAACTTAATCCGACAAACCACTTCTCCTGCTTAAGGTTGCTATTGTTTTTGGTTTATAGGGACCGAGCCCCTTTTATTTTTACTTCAGAGATGGAATACTTTATTACAGAGGGTGGGAAAAACCCACAGCATTTCCAAGACTTTGTGGAGCTTTGCTGTCGAGCTTATAATATTGTCAGAAGGCACAGTCAACTACTCTTGAACCTCCTAGAAATGGTAAGTCCCTTGTGGCAATAACAAAAATAATAAGCTTCATTTATGTCTGTCTTTGGGCAGTCCATTTTTGCTAATAGCTTGGAGTTCCCCAAAGAGCTATTCAAAATTGAAAGAAATGAACAAACTAAAAGTACCTTTGTATAGCTTATAAACACATTTCTTAATAAGTCATTACATTAGTTCACAGTTATTGTTGCAAACATTTCTATTCAATAATATTGATATAATCAGGGGTTATCTCAGTATATTTTTATTAAATCAAGGACAGTAATTTAGAATATTGTATCAGTTGTATTGTTTTCAGATTTTTTTCAAAAGTGCTTTTAAAAACTATCACATTCACACATTACGGCAATCCAATGATGTAAACGAGGCAAGGATTTTTCCTAGCTCTCTCCTAATCACTGCCTTTGATCACTTGCCTATTTTTCAGATTAGAAAGTGAGGGTCAAAAATGTGGGGTGACTTGCTGGCAATTCAACTAAAGCATGCTACATTTAGTAGTATATATTGGGTCTGCTGAGTCATGGTCCTATATGCTCTCTGCTGACCAAAGGGGAAAATTTAATGTTTCATTCCACTATCCAATACAAAGAGATGATGATCATGTATGCAGGGTGAGAGGGGAAAGATCTATTAAAATATCTTCTTGGAAAGGAATGTAGTGATTCATTTGGTCACATACATACACACTAGGTGTAAGATAAATACACCTTTGGAAATCAGTATGATGTTCGGAGTCAGTGAGATTATTAAAAAAATAGAGGCCTGGTGCATGAAATTTGTGCACTGGGCAATGGGGAGGGCTCCCTCAGCCCAGCCTGCACCCTCTTGCAGTCCAGCACCCCTCGCTCCTTACTGCCCTCCTGCTTGCTGCTCATTACCACTCGGCTCGCTGCTCCTTAGTGCTGCCGCAGAGGTGGGAGAGGCTCCTGCCTCCACTGTCACTGCCCTCGCCAGCCATGAGCCCGGTTTCTGGTTGAGCGGCGCTTCCCCTGTGGGAGCACACTGACCACCAGGGGGCAGCTCCTGCATTGAGCATCTGTCCCCTGGTGGTCAGTGTGCATCATAGTGACCGGTCGTTCTGGTTGTTCTGCCCTAACGGTGGCTTAAGCTTTTATTATATAGATAACTGGTTTAGTCCAACTGCTTGAGTGTGGGCCCATGAACCAGGAGTTCACCAGTTTGATTCCCATACAGAGCACATGCCCAGGTTGCTAGCTCCATCTCCAGTTGCGGGTGTGCTGGAGGCAGCCAATCAAGGTTTCTCATTGATGTTTCTATCTCTTTATCCCTCTCCCTTCCTCTCTCTCTAAAATCAATTTTTAAAAAAACATGTTAAAATAAAAACTGGTTTAGAGGCTTCAGCTGACAATAATTGTACTTGATGTTATTAAAAGCAAAAACTTGGTAACCAGGTCTTCCTGTGTTTGGATCCTAGTTTGGCATTTTACTGGCTACATTCTTCGAAGTATATTACTTAACTTCGGTAAAACTCTGTTTTTCCATCTATTAATGAAGATAATAGCATCTACCTTTTAGATGTAGGATTGATGAATGCACACCTAATAGCAAATGCTTTGCATGAACACCATGCTAAGATATTTATGTGTATTAATTGATTACATTTCATAATAACCCTAATAGATAATTAATATAAAGCATTTAGTGCAGCATCTGCCATATAGTAGGGTTCAGTTAATTTATTATACTAGACCCTTGTTAATCTATAAGAGTACTATCCAATACAGTATCTTCTAGTCACATGTGGTAATTTAAATTTAATTTGTATTGAATAAATTTTAAATTCAGCTTCTTAGTCTCACTAGCCACATTTCAAGTGCTCAATAGCACTCCAGTGGACACACATGGTTAGTAGCACCACATTGAACAGCACAGCTATAAAACTTTGCCATCATTGCAGAAAAGTTGTTAGGTAATAGTGAACAAATGTTGACCTTATTGTAATGAATATTTTACTTGGATCCTTGTTTTAACCTTAAAATAACATATGTACCTTACTTCTCTTCTGTCTTGAAAAAATGAGAATTTCTAAAAATATTATAAACATGTAGCCCTACAAATAGACGTTGGTTCCTTCATATGTAAATTGGATATATAAGGTTCTGTCCATCTCCAGAATCTTCAAGTTGGCTTTCCAGTAGTAATCAGTGACTCATAGGGGTAGGTTTGTATTTTATCTCCCAATTCTATTAGGCCATATTGTAATCATGAGATGCCTTATGGTTCATAATCTGTGTTTATACCACAAAAGAAGTTATACAAGGACTGAGTCTGTGACCTTGACTCCACTTACATAAAAAATATTCAGGTAGGATCTACTCTAATATCTACCTGGGCTCTGACAGGCTCTAACTCATGCATCCATGAGCTCTTGAATATTTACTATATGCCAGAAATTGGGGAGGATACATTATCATATGAAACCCAGTTAGACTTAAAATTTTCAATTTAATAAGGAAGATAAAGTTCATGTACACAGTAACCGAACTTTTCTAAATGTCCATGATGCTGTAAATAACTACATACAAGAGTAAATAGCATACTAACTACTACTTGAACCAGTCACAGACATTTCAAATTAAACCCAAAGCAGAAAAGCACAAATAGAGTTTACGCTGTTTCTCAGGAGACACTAAATTTATACTGAATGATAATAAGTGAGCACACTAATGTGAAAGAACAGCTTTTTGAAAAAAATTGATTCAGAAAACTATCAGTGAACTTTTTTCTCTTATTTAGTAAGCTTTTCTGCCTACCTAAAAAGAAAACTGCTAGCATGAGTCATAATACATTAAATAATCATTAAATTATAGAGTTAATGTAATCTTATTTCATTTAAAATGTAGATGTATGTTATTTTAACCAAGTATTTTAAAAATTCTCATAATATACTATTAAAATCAGATGTTGAAGGTTTCTGGTATATAATATATCCAAGAAAATCTCTCCATGTTTTAATTACTCAAGTCTTGACTTTGAGACTAAGGAAGAAAATTTGCAGTGAAAAATACTAATTCAGATTAAGCATATAATCTTAGATTTAGGCTGTCACAGTAATTGAAACAGAGATCAGAGGCAATGTGAACCAATTAGACCAATGAACAAATATATATATGTAAAACAACAGTGTGTTATTCCCTCTGCTCTGGTCATTTACCTCTCAATTTTCTTCTTTTCAGGTTTCAAATGGCATTCTGTATATACTCAAACCGTTAGTAAAGGTTTCAGGACCACACTTGCTGTACTATAGCTTCTTATAATAAAAACTAAATTTAAATTTATGAAAGATTATTTTCTACCTATGTGGGTAATCTACAGTTCCCTCAATTCTCTCTCAAACTGACTCTTGATGTGTAAACTTCTCTAAAAAGAACTCAATGGACCACACCATGACACAGATATAATTTGAGAAATACTTGATATGAGTCATAAATTCTACCTTCCATGAATGATCAATAGCCAGAACTATGAACACAATCATATGGTAAGTCCACTATAGAGTTAATGGCTCATACTAGGTAGGAAGCAGCATGTTTCCAGATATCCACAGTCCTTCATATTTACTCCTGAGAAAATTGGGGGGGAAATAATCCATGAAATCCCCATCTTGCTGAAAAGCACAACATCTGCAGGAGACTCAAGAGTGTCGCTGGCTGAATTCACTAACATAAAATCCTGTATTTCATCAGCTTTCTTCTCATTAAAAAATCAATACCAGCTATTTGGAAGGTTCCCAAAGAACATAGGGACCATTCACCCATTTTAAGATGTTTTTCACACCCATTATTATGTCAGATATTTCCCAGCAGAAATCTTTCTGACTTCTCTTTGTGGTGGTAAGACTGCTGGCTTCCTGAAGCACAGCTATCAAAATAGATGTGGATTTATTAGGAGATCAGAAGTAGAAAAGTGTTTAATGTCCCTATCCTTTAAAAAGGAACTTATCTGTTCATTACTTGTACTAGCCACCCTTTCCCTTTCCTATAGTTGCAATTGAAGTCATTCCCCTTGTAATCTATGCTAGGAGACACTTGAACTACACCTATGAGGGTCAGAGAACAGACATGGCTAAATGGGCTCAGGTCTGAGGCAATCCTTACTCAGATGTATAGATTCACAGCACTTGAAGCTTCCTCTCTAAGGAATGGAGACCATCAACAAAGCCTAAATCAGCACTTGCTACCTTTAATCAGCTACATGACAAGGAGAGAGCTGGGGTTCTGATTTTAAGCTGGCTGCAGTTCACACTCATGTGGTGTGTGTGTGTGTGTGTGTGTGTGTGTGTGTGTGTGTGTGTTGGCAGAAGAAGGAGTAAGCATAGGGTCTACTTCCCAAGGAAATGTTTGACAGAGTCCTAAGCAAGCAGGTGTGAATTCACGGTATCTATGGAAACTAGAAAGCAATTCAGATCTAGGAAAGAAGTATTTTCTCAGCAAATGGACATCACAGTGTGATAAGGGGGAAAATTGCCTCAATAAGTACACAGATGTCTCTAGAACTCAAAGTACAGAACTGATAAGATAAAGCCTAATCTAGACTCTTGTTGCTTTTGAGAACATATCTCCCTAGGGGTGATTTTAAGCTTAGTAGTCGAATGTTGGACTTTTTATAGGTTTTCAATGCTAACAGGGTCAGGTATTTTTTATTAATTCATTCACTTATACGTGCATTCATTATTTCACAGACATTCATTAAGTTCTAACTATTTACAAAGCAGCATGCTAGGCATAGACGATTCAACATTGAATAGAAATCCAGTGCCTGTTCTCAAAGAACTTAAAATCTAATATGAAAAACATACATGAACAAAATATAGTAAAATCTTGGCAGCCATAAGTACTGTGGAAGCGGTGGGACCAAGATATGACTACAGTACAAAGAAAGCAGTAATTATATCTTATCAAGAGGCTCTATGGGGCTTCAAGGATGAAGAAGCATTTATCTGAGTCTTTAGAAAGAATTTCAATAGACAAGGAGGAAGAGGAAAGGAATTCTGGCTAAAATCCTATCTAATAAAAGAGTAATGTGTAAATTAACCATCACTCCATGACAAATATGGCGGCGCCCATAGTGGCCAGGGTGGGACAATGGCGGCATCGCCCTGGCAATGCGAGCCCAGTGTCTGCGCCCTGGCCACGTGGAGGGAGGGGAGGAGAGGGGTCCCCGGGAAGATGTACGCTGGCGTCGTTGCAGGCCAGGCTGAGGGACGCCCCCCCCTCCTGGTGCATGAATTTCATGCACAGGGCCTCCAGTAAAAATATAAGTACATGTGAAGGCTTAAAGAGCATGGGCATAACATGTGTTGGAAAAGGAAGAAATCAAGTGTACCATCTGTGATACAGATGAAGAGCTATGTGGACAAGAAGAGTGAAGTGACAGATCACAGTGAGATTATGAAAGACATTTACAACAAGAAATGTATTTTGGACTTTAATATATAAACACCTGAGAACCTGGAAGTTTCTTTGTTTTTGATGAAGGGAATACCATCATCTAGCTTAGATTTCAGAGAGATAACTAGGAAGTTATGTAATTAGAGAGAGGCGTTGGCGAACTAGAAAAAGGCTATTCAAGTTCTCTAAGCAAATGAAGATGAGGAGCTCAACTAGGGCAGTAATTGCAATGGAAAGGCAGATGAATACAAGAGACTGTTGAGGCAGTTTTTATAGAATTAAGTAATTGACACTGGAAATTGGGAGGAAGAAGGAATCAAAGCAAATATGAATTTTTTGTTAGTTGGACAGTGGTGGAAGTAAAAATGGAGATATAAAACAGGAAGAGGAGGAAGAGTTTATAGGAGAAGAGAATTTGTTCAAATTTAATCATGGATTTGAGATGTTTGATCATCCATGAGAAGAGGCATTGACAACTTTGAAGGACCCCCTAATCCATTTTCATGGTTCCAATTACTATATACATGCTACTGACTCCCAAATCTATATTTAGCGCTATATGGTTTAGGCCTCATCCAGAACTTCAAATATATCCAATCAATCACCCAGTTTTCTCAATTCTACTTATATTTAAAATCCAATAACTTCTCTTCATGCCTAAACAATCTCCTAATCCAGCTTCTTATTTGGCCTCATTAAATCTATTTTTCAAAAATAACAACAATGATCTCTCCAAAATACAATTCAAGTATTTTATTGCCCATGTAAAAACAGTAAAAGAGCTATCTCTTGCCTTTAGGATAAAGCACAAAATCTTTTATATTTCTAAAACATCCTACCCTACTTGCCTTTTCAGCCCAATCTCTTGTCACTCACCCCCAGGACACCCTCTGTTCCAGAAAGCTATAATGGATTTCTTTCTGTAAACAAATGGAAGATATCTTGCTCTCCTCTGCACATCTATATGTGCGGTTCCCTTTATTTTTAGGATTAACAGCATTGCTCTTAACTTCCCACAACTATAAAAGTGCCTCTATTCCAGAGCAGGAAATAATTTCTCATCTTAGTCATAGAGGTACTGATGACATCATTCCTCTTTTTTATTTTTTTGCAAAGTTCACATTTATTTCACAAAGATCTATTTTTTTTCCTCATAGAGTTTTGCCTATGACTCTAGAGAATATTATCCCTTCAGTCTACACTATAACATAAACAAAGTAAAACAACCTTTTCTAAAGGTTGGCAGAAAAATGCCTGAGCCTTTGTACAATTATGCCTTTGATTATTTCAGTGCTTTAATAATCTTTAATAAATGCAATTACCACTTAACTAGAGAAAATTGTGCTCTGGTAGCCTGAGTCATAGAGTAGTGGAAGAACAAAAAATAAGAACCAGAGTGATGAGTTTCACGCTCTGTGTGTTTACAGCCATTTGACCTGGACACTTCAATTACAGTTTGGGGGGAATTAAGTTTTTCTTCTTTAAAACAGGCACTGTGATATATTTTTTTGTAACAATGTATAATGTATAAAGCTTTTGTTGTTGTTGTTAATCCTTGCCCCAGGATATTTTTTCATTGATTTTTAGGGAGAATGGAAGAGAGAGTGAAAGACAGAGAATCAATTGGTTGCCTCCTGCATGAGCGAGGAGCCTGCAACCAAGGTACGTGCCTTGACTGGAATTGAACCTGGGACCCTTTGGTCCACAGGCTGATGCTCTATCCACTGAGCCAAACCAGCTTGAGTTAAAGCTCTTTTTTATTCATTAGCTCGTTGATTCTCCCAGAATATGTTGAGTATATTTGTATATACTTTTAAAATGAGAAAATGAAGGTTCAAAGAGGTTAAGAGACTTTCTCAAGATCATTCAGATTTTAAATGGTGGGTCCAGAATTTCTGCTGTACCATACTGAATATGCCTCTTCTACAAGAAGATAAGTAGTGATAACTAATTCTATCATGCTTACTTCAATGGTTTATGATAAGGTTAAATTATTAATCTGCAAACACTTTGACAATTTTATTGATTTTTATTACTGTTATTGCTTCTACTACTAACTGGAGGTTAAAAAACAGGAACGTATACTTATTCATGGCTGCAAACTGAAAGGCATTGCTATGTAAAGTTGTTTGTGTGTATTTGTAGAATTAACCAAGTAGTAAGCTTACCCTAACTTAACCAAGTAAGATTTTGTTTACATTTATTCTGAGATTTGTTTTTTGCTTTTGTTTTGTCTGTGTGTTTGTTTTGCCAAGATGCTACATGCAGGACTGCCAGAGCTAAGTGGAATCCAAGACTTGAAATATGTGTACAATAATCTTCGTCCACAAGACACAGATCTGGAAGCAACAAGCCATTTTACCAAGTAAGGCAAGCTGTGAATGCATAAGTGTGCATTTATGCGTACACACACATTTCACATTTGAGATGAATTTGGGGTGAACAGTCATTGGAATGAAGCTGTCATTTCTGAAACTAGCTTGTGACTTCTTTCCCAAGGGGGAGAAAAGAACAATGTGAATGTCTAGCACAAGGCCCTGGTGGAGTTTCTGTAGCATGCTATTGTTTGCTAACCAGACTCTTTATCTAACACATTACTCAGTAAGAGGTCACTAAAAAGAGCAAGGACTGGCATAAATAAATTGGTTGTGCTACTTGAACTATGTCCAGAAAAACAATTTGGAAAAAGATTTATGGCGAGATATGGACTCACTACTTTCATCTTTAGACAATAGAGTGATGTATAATTGCTTGGACAGAGCAAGTATAGTGTTACAACTTACAAACAGTACCTCCTATCATTAAATAAAAGGAAATAAACTATATATTGGATGAAAAAAAGCTCTTTCGGGGCCATGATTAAAGCAAAAATGTAAATGTGCTTTATGTGTCAGCCAGAGCCCTGTCCTTCCACATCCCCCCATTTCATCTGACCCACCAGATCTGTAAAGAGCAGGATCTTAGATATGGGAGAGCTTGCCTAGGTTCACTCACCTCCCCTTTCCATTCAAGAGGACTTGAACTAATATGGAAAGTAGATCTGAAGCCAATAACCTCCTGGCAGTGAGCCAGTATATCAGCTCCTGCATATCTTCTGCCAGGCTAATTTTCTCGCTTTCAGATGTTATGTATTATGTTCTGTTAATTAAACTTCTTTTGAGAAATTTATGATGAAGCACTTTTCTCCATTGAATACTTAAAAGACGTCTAGTCATCTAAATTAGGGCATATGATTTCTTTGTTCATTTATTGTCTTTGACTTGTCATGTCCTACCTCTCATACTTTTGATGACCTTATAATGTAACTGTCTTCATGAAGGTTTATCCACCCCAACTCTATTATTACCAAATTAATCTTCTTCCCAGTAGATTACTTTTTCAACATACATTCATGCCTGCTTTGCATATTTAACTCACATTCATGGCCTCATCAGAGAGGAGGGGGCTCAGGGATTGGATGAAAGAAGGTGAAGGGATTAAGCAAAAAAAAA